>NC_091135.1:37492971-37640471 GCF_041381155.1 Argopecten irradians
CAATCATTGATCAAACATTACAGCCAACCATTGATCATAAAATTACAGCCAATCATTGATCAAACATTACAGCCAATCATTGATCATAAAATTACAGTCAATTATTGATCAAACATTACAGCCAATCATTGATCCTCAAATTACAGCCAATCATTGATCAAACTTAACAGCCAATTATTGATCATAAAATTACAGCCAATCATTGATCAAACTTAACATCCAATTATTGATCATAAAATTACAGTCAATCATTGATCAAACTTAACAGCCAATCATTGATCAAACTTAACAGCCAATTATTGATCATATAATTACAGCCAATCATTGATCAAACTTAACAGCCAATCATTGATCAAACTTAACAGCCAATTATTGATCATATAATTACAGCCAATCATTGATCATAAAATTACAGTCAATTATTGATCAAACATTACAGCCAATCATTGATCCTCAAATTACAGCCAATCATTGATCAAACTTAACAGCCAATTATTGATCATATAATTACAGCCAATCATTGATCATAAAATTACAGCCAATCATTGATCAAACTTAACAGCCAATTATTGATCATAAAATTACAGCCAATCATTGATCAAACTTAACATCCAATTATTGATCATAAAATTACAGTCAATCATTGATTAAGTTGTTAAAGATTGTAGTCTATTTGATCCCTGTCACATATGTCATATGAATAGACTTAGAAGTCCTTCATCTCAGCAAGTTACATACCCAATATTAAGTCCCCAGGTCTCTTATGTATTGCCAAGTTTTTAATGAAGGTCAAGGTCATTTATACAAACAGACTTGGTAGCGCTTAATAATAGCATGATACAGACCCAATATAAAGAATTTATGGCTCTTGAATTATTATATATATATAATATATTGACAATATGTCAATAAAAACATTTTAGCCTTTTTGACCCCCTGTGACCTTGACTGAAGGTCAAGAATAAAATTTGAACATATTTGGTTGCCCTTCATGCCAGCATGCTGCAGGCAATGTTGTTTGAATTTAAAGTTTACAGATGGCGCAGAGCGCATGACGATGGACATTTAAGCATAATGACCACTGGTCATCTTGGTTATCTTGACCCTTCAGGTAAGATGACCTAAATTACACAGACAGCTACATAAAGATTATCACCATCTGTATATAAACCTCTTCCTCATTAATCAGAACCAGTGTGTCTCTAATCACACAGATATTCAGCCAACACTGAGCTTACAACATGCAGAAAAGAATGCTTTTATGACTGTTTTCATAACTGACACAATTGTGAAAAAGCCATGTTTACCTGAAAACAACAAATAGTCATCTGTTTGTCACATCTCGGAATCAAATTCTCAGTTCCTTATCTGATGTTTATTACATGTATCTATACCATTGCAATGGATCACTATCCAAAGCAATAGCATGTCTGTACAAAGGTGAATAGGAGAAAGATTCAACCCCCAGGTAGAACCCTATATCAAAACAACCATTTACACTTCACAGACTTTTTATCCTTGACATCATTGTGTGATACATATATATATAAACTTTTGACAGTTTTTTTTATCTTTTACCTGATACTTCAAGAATTCTTTGTCAAATATACAGCAAGATGCACTTGTAACCTTGAATGAAAATAATGTCATTTAACTGAACAGATTACGTCAGGTTTTTTTGGCATTTTAATCTTTGACATTTTTACATCCAACTTTCTTTTATATTACCATTGTGACCTTAAATGAATGAATAATTGTATTAATATAATTTGTTGATATAAAATTGGTAGTACTTTCCCCAATCATAAAAGCCCAACATCAGATATACTACCTTAGAGGGACTCCTGATCATCAAAAGTGATATGATGAAAATCTGTGTTTTTCCCACTTTTTAATATCATGTTAACAATTATAGTCATTTAACAGTTTTGAATCCTATAATCAACAAACAAGGTTTTTTTTATCATTTTTATTTGAAAACAGATTAGTATTTGAATTAAACACATTACATAAAATTTGTTTATAAATTATCGCCATAAACATATAACCGCAAGAAGATCAACGGTATAGAAAATACGACTTCAGAGAAATCATTACATATAAGATAACCTGATGAAAAGCAGGAAAACAAGCCCAAACAGGCTAATATCTACTCAATTAGAATATTAGAGGAAAACAAGCCCTAACAGGCTAATATCTACTCAATTAGAATATTAGAGGAAAACAAGCCCTAACAGGCTAATATCTACTCAATTAGAATATTAGAGGAAAACAAGCCCTAACAGGCTAATACCTACTCAATTAGAATATTAGAGGAAAACAAGCCCTAACAGGCTAATACCTACTCAATTAGAATATTAGAGGAAAACAAGCCCTAACAGGCTAATACCTACTCAATTAGAATATTAGAGGAAAACAAGCCCTATCAGGCTAATACCTACTCAATTAGAATATTAGAGGAAAAACAAGCCTTAATAGGCTAATACCTACTCAATTAGAATATTAGAGGAAAACAAGCCCTATCAGGCTAATACCTACTCAATTAGAATATTAGAGGAAAACAAGCCCTAACAGGCTAATACCTACTCAATTAGAATATTAGAGGAAAAACAAGCCTTAATAGGCTAATACCTACTCAATTAGAATATTAGAGGAAAACAAGCCCTATCAGGCTAATATCTACTCAATTAGAATATTAGAGGAAAACAAGCCCTAACAGGCTAATATCTACTCAATTAGAATATTAGAGGAAAACAAGCCCTAACAGGCTAATACCTACTCAATTAGAATATTAGAGGAAAACAAGCCCTAACAGGCTAATATCTACTCAATTAGAATATTAGAGGAAAACAAGCCCTAACAGGCTAATATCTACTCAATTAGAATATTAGAGGAAAACAAGCCCTAACAGGCTAATATCTACTCAATTAGAATATTAGAGGAAAACAAGCCCTAACAGGCTAATATCTACTCAATTAGAATATTAGAGGAAAACAAGCCCTAACAGGCTAATACCTACTCAATTAGAATATTAGAGGAAAACAAGCCCTAACAGGCTAATACCTACTCAATTAGAATATTAGAGGAAAACAAGCCCTAATACCTATTTACTCAATTAGAATATTAGAGGAAAACAAGCCCTAACAGCTAATACTACTCAATTAGAATATTAGAGGAAAACAAGCCCTAACAGGCTAATATCTACTCAATTAGAATATTAGAGGAAAACAAGCCCTAACAGGCTAATATCTACTCAATTAGAATATTAGAGGAAAACAAGCCCTAACAGGCTAATACCTACTCAATTAGAATATTAGAGGAAAACAAGCCCTAACAGGCTAATACCTACTCAATTAGAATATTAGAGGAAAACAAGCCCTAACAGAGCTAATATCTACTCAATTAGAATATTAGAGGAAACAAGCCCTAACAGGCTAATATCTACTCAATTAGAATATTAGAGGAAAACAAGCCCTAACAGGCTAATATCTACTCAATTAGAATATTAGAGGAAAACAAGCCCTAACAGGCTAATATCTACTCAATTAGAATATTAGAGGAAAACAAGCCCTAACAGGCTAATACCTACTCAATTAGAATATTAGAGGAAAACAAGCCCTATCAGGCTAATACCTACTCAATTAGAATATTAGAGGAAAACAAGCCCTAACAGGCTAATACCTACTCAATTAGAATATTAGAGGAAAAACAAGCCCTAACAGGCTAATACCTACTCAATTAGAATATTAGAGGAAAACAAGCCCTAACAGGCTAATATCTACTCAATTAGAATATTAGAGGAAAACAAGCCCTAACAGGCTAATATCTACTCAATTAGAATATTAGAGGAAAACAAGCCCTAACAGGCTAATATCTACTCAATTAGAATATTAGAGGAAAACAAGCCCTAACAGGCTAATATCTACTCAATTAGAATATTAGAGGAAAACAAGCCCTAACAGGCTAATATCTACTCAATTAGAATATTAGAGGAAAACAAGGAAGCGTTGGCACCGAATAGGAAGAGTCAGGGGATTGTGAGCCCTAATAGGAAACTAGCCTATTAGAATATTAGAGGAAAAATGATATTGATGCCTTGCATATGGTACAGAGGCTAGCAGTGCACAACAAATCCCCCACACCTCCGCTAGCTTACGTCACCCCAACACTGGTATATAACGCTAAGGCTCAAGCATGTCAGGCAGAACCCTACCATTGGTCAATAGAGTATCCTAGTCTCCCAGTTTGTATACTAACACATTTAGTACAGTGCTTCTGTGTTACTACAAGTTCTCATCTGTATGTATATATAGTAGTGTTTCAACAGCTAAAGAAATAGTGGTTACAACTAAGGATATATTTTACAAACAAGGATTTTTACGTGCCTGTGCAAACTTGATGTTTATTTCTCTAAAAGGTAAGTAAAGTAAAATTAGTATGTAATAGAAGTTGTTTCAGAGGTACAGTAGAGTTTTCCCTATTGTTTTTTTTTTCTTTTTTTTTTTTTTTTTTTTTTTACTCTAATAACAAATGGTTTATACATCACTGGGTGATTTCAAACAAGTATTTTTATGCTTCAGAGAAAACTTAAAGCAACATAGCACATGCATATATTTTTAACCTAGTACTTCCTTGAACTTGAAATATTGAAAAGAAAAAAGAAGAAGAAATGTTTAACAGTTTTACACCTAGAAATAAAGGACAGTAGCATTTGCATATTCATATTATTCTTAACTAACAACCAATTGTGTCTTTATTAGTCTCGTGTCTGAAATGCACAAGATGTAGTTTTTTTCACAATATATATAAAATCAAAGTTTGCTCATAAAAGAAATGAAGCTATCAAAACACAACTGTTTGTTGTAAAAGTCTCTTTATCAAAATTCCAACTACAGATGAAACTTGTTGGCTTGAAATTTCTTGAGTCAAAATTCCGTTGTGAGTCACAGTGGTTTTGAGGTTTTGTTTTTATTCCACACGAATCAAATATAGTTGAATCAAAATTCTGCATAATGCCTAAGAAAATGCCTTCTTTTCTGATTTGTGGATCAGAAATCAAAGTCATGCAAACTATAGGCTTGATGAATTTCTCCATTTCAATTTGTAATTATCAGCTAGGCAATCATACCTAAATTACATGAAATAATCTGCTATCAATAATTTGAACAAGGAAATGCAATACTGTTAAAGAGATTAATCATGCATTTTAAATTTGAGAAAAATACAGAAATGCTAAAAGACTGTAAATTTTGACACATCTTTTCCTAATTACCCCGATACCAAAAAAGAACACACATATAAACGTGCCTTAGTAATCTCCTGTGTTTAGACTGTATGTATCCTCATTAAGATCACCTTTCTATGGTCCCAAATGACCAATACCATTTGACCTGTATATAAAGACCACTAATGGTTATGAAGACCATTTTAGTTTGTCCTATGTGTGGATGATCTTTATAGACAGGTTTGTCTGATCTTAATTAAAAACCTCAAAAAGTCATCATACTGATGAATTCACTAATTATCTTCACTTCAAATTCTGACTTGTTTGATTGAATGCAATGAAATGGAAATAAAATACAGAGATGTGAAAGATTTACCTGAAATCCGGCCAATATTTACACGTAAATGAGCAACTTTTGCACCTTAATGCGAAGTTTAACGACTTTATGTGCAACTTTTGCATCTTAATGTGTATATTTTACATCTTAATGTTTCAGTTTATAACCTGGCGTCTGAGCCTTATGCTTTTGAACTTTTTACCTTAAAGCACAGGTGTGTAAGAGAAGGGGGATATCAGTGTTTATGTAGGGTGCCATAGAGCACCAGGTAAATACTGCATCAAAAAAAACAAAGACTGTACATAAAACTGGGCAAATGGCTGTATAAGGTTACCCTATATATCACTCAAGTGTTTGATTAAGTAAGAAACATGACGGCTGCGACAAGTCTGCATCACTTCATTAAATGTTAACAAATTCTATCACAGAACCTGACAAACCATTCATTTAAATCCCTTTATTTTAATCAGGAAATCCAAACAACATCTAAACAACAACCAGCCTATAGCTGGTAGATGTGAAATAGTCATTATAAGTGGTCTCTCTCTACATAAATGTCGACAGAAGTGATCTTTTGATTGCAGTTGATGTAGAGGATTTGTGATATGCATGTGTGCCAAACGTTCTATAGTGTCTTGACAAGATGTAATTTTACAGTGGTTAAAAAGTCTGGCAGTGATATAAGAAGATTATGGTAATGGGGTGTGTAGCTCTGCAGATTTTACCACTAGACATGTTACGCTTTACCTGGTGTAAGATCAAGGCTAATATTAGTAAGGATAGATGGATACATCATTTACACTCTTAGACATGTTACGCTTTACCTGGTGTAAGATCAAGGCTAATATTAGTAAGGATAGATGGCTACATCATTTACACTCTCAGACATGTTACGCTTTACCTGGTGTAAGATCAAGGCTAATACCGTATTTTCCCTATTAAGAGCGCCTCCTCTAATAAGGGCGTCCCCACGTTTTTTGCTGAAAAAAATCAGCTAATTTCATACAATTTTTGTGCCAGATTGTGACGATTTGTCTTTGCAGACGCTAATAAAATACTGTTTCACATCAATCTGATGCTTAACAGATATCCGATCAGCTATAAATGTATTGCACTGGGCAACTTAGGACATCTTTGCAAGTGTTTACACATAGAAACAGCGAGAATTCCATGTTCAAAACAAAACGTGTCACTTGAATGCCCCACACACGTGTATGGATGAAGACTAACTGGCAACAACATTTTAGCGATGTCTATACAGGTTTTATGAATACTTACTGTATGTCTATGATAAAGGTTACTAAATAACAGGCATGTTATCATTTCTAAGCATTTAATTGTGTGCTCTTGTCGGTATTTCCCATCTGCCACAAAACGAAAGTAGCGATCAAAAGCACCGTCCGCCATTTTGTGTACGCATGGTAAACAAACAGGCTAGCATAAAATGCCAAAATTCCGTGAAACATACATATTTAACCAATGTTTTAATACTTCTGGTGCAAACATTTCTTCATAATTATGTAATTTCAATACTTACTTGACTTCAAAACGTAATTTGGCTATAGTAAGTTTCAGAAAAATACGAAACTAAAAGCAAGATGACTATAGTCTGTTTCAGAAAAAAACATCTAAAAATGGTCTCAAATAACGGCGCCCCCCTAGGCCATTTACCCGCGCCCGGCGCCCTCATTAGGGAAAATACGGTATTAGTAAGGATAGATGGATACATCATTTACACTCTCAGACATGTTACGCTTTACCTGGTGTAAGATCAAGGCTAATATTAGTAAGGATAGATGAATGCATCATTTACACTCTCAGACATGTTACGCTTTACCTGGTGTAAGATCAAGGCTAATATTAGTAAGGATAGATGAATGCATCATTTACACTCTCAGACAATACTTTTTGATGTATTATTTCATTTTTTGATACACAGGTACTCTTAATTTAGTTGTCATTCTCAAGATTTTGAAATAAATCATAATGACCAACCAAAACAAAAAAAGAAAGGCCAAAGCCCAATAAATGCAAACAGTTCTCTTTGATCTTTGGAAATCTCAAAATCACCTATATTAAAAGCATAGGCCAATGGATATCTTTTAGGATATCTTTCCTTTTATGAATCCATGTTTTACCATTTGCATTCTGTTAGGTTTTGGTAATGAAATTGTTCTAGTTTCTAAATTATCACTGTTGATTAACTTCATGATACTGTGTACTGGTCAAATTAAATAAGCTTCATGGTACAATCTACGAAAACAAATCAACTTCATAATAGTATCTACAAGGACAAATTAGCTTTTATGATACTATCTACAAGGACAAATTAGCTTCATGGTACTATCTACAAGGACAAATTAGCTTCATGATACTATCTACAAGGACAAATTAGCTTCATGGTACTATCTACAAGGACAAATTAGCTTCATGGTACTATCTACAAGGACAAATTAGCTTCATGGTACTATCTACAAGGACAAATTAGCTTCATGGTACTATCTACAAGGACAAATTAGCTTCATGGTACTATCTACAAGGACAAATTAGCTTCATGGTACTATCTACAAGGACAAATTAGCTTCATGGTACTATCTACAAGGACAAATTAACTTCATGGTACTATCTACAAGGACAAATTAGCTTCATGGTACTATCTACTAGGACAAATTAGCTTCATGGTACTATCTACAAGGACAAATTAGCTTCATGGTACTATCTACAAGGACAAATTAACTTCATGGTACTATCTACAAGGACAGATTAGCTTCATGGTACTATCTACAAGGACAAATTAGCTTCATGGTACTATCTACAAGGACAAATTAGCTTCATGGTACTATCTACAAGGACAAATTAGCTTCATGGTACTATCTACTAGGACAAATTAGCTTCATGGTACTATCTACAAGGACAAATTAGCTTCATGGTACTATCTACAAGGACAAATTAACTTCATGGTACTATCTACAAGGACAGATTAGCTTTATGGTAATATCTACAAGGACAAATTAACTCAATGGTACTGTATCTTCAAGGATAGATTAGCTTCATGGTACTATCTACAAGGACAAATAATCCTCATGATACTCTCTATAAGGACAAATTAGCCGCACATGGTACTGTGTTGAGAAGACAATTCAGTCTGTTCTTTCAGAGCTCTTACCATCTTGTGAGTTTTTAACCTAGTAGATATTCTAGGCCATTGACTGTACCTACAATAAGACTATAAGACTTTTTCATATGTAAACATGGATGATAGGGGTATTCCACCTGAGGGGTCAGAAAATGTGGTAAAACCCCAGGCTTGCTGAGGGTTTTACCACATTTTCTGACCCCGAGGTTGGAATATCCCCTATCCTCCATGTGTATATAATGAAAGAGTCTTTTTCTCTCATATCATTACCAAATTTCCGTTAAAATGCCTGCCAGTCCTTCATTTTATTTCATTTTTTCCGATTTTTTTATTAAATAATTTTATGCTAAAACAATAAGATATCCTTAAAAAGCATACCCGTTTTTGACAAACTGAAAGTTTGCAGACAAAATAAGATCATTTTGTTGTATCTTATCTGGGTGAATGTATAATTCTCTTAAAAATATTTCGTGGCCTGACCGACTTTTTTCATACCCGATCACATCGTACAGGTTTGCGTACATCTGCGAAATATATAGCGCCAATATCCAAAACAACAAGAGGCCCAGAGGGCCTGTATCGCTCACCTGGTTTGTAATTCCAAGAGAAGTTCTGAATACAGGTTCATTGTTTCTTTTCTGAAGGAATTTTAATATTAACCTCTAAATCCCCTATTGGGCCCCATCCCTCCTGCCCCCATGGGGTCATAGCCAAAATTTATACAAGTTTTGTTCCCCTTCCCCCAAGGATGTTTATGGCCAAATTTGGTTACAATCCAAGCAGGACAAGTAGCGATTTATAGGATTTACCTCTATTTCCCCTATTGGGCCCCACCCGTTCTGCCCCCGGGGGGCCAGAGCCAAAATTTATACAAGTTCTGTTCCCCTTCCAAAAAGGATGTTTGTGGCCAAATTTGGTTACATTCCATGCAGAACTCTATGACTAGTAGCGATTTAAAGGATTTACCTCTATTTCCCCTATTGGGCGCCCCCACTCTCCTGCCCCCTGAGGGTCAGAGCCAAAATTTATATAAATTCTGTTCTCCTACCCCCAAGGATGTTTATGGCCAAATTTGGTTACAATCCATGTGGAACTCTATGACTAGTAGCGATTTAAAGGATTTACCTCTATTTCCCCTATTGGGCCCCGCTCCTCCTGCCCCCGGGGGGTCAGAGCCAAAATTTATACAAGTTTTGTTCCCCTTCCCCCAAGGATGTTTGTGGCCAAATTTGGTTACATTCCATTCAGAACTCTATGACTAGTAGCGATTTAAAGGATTTACCTCTATTTCCCCTATTGGGCCCCGCCCCTCCTGCCCCTGTGGGACCAGAGCCAAAATTTATACAATTTCTGTTCCCCTTCCCCCAAGGATGTTTGTGGCCAAATTTGGTTACATTCCATTCAGAACTCTATGACTAGTAGGGATTTAAAAGATTTATCTCTATTTCCCCTATTGGGCCCCGCCCCTCTTGCCCCTGGAAGATCAGAGCCAAAATTTATACAAGTTCTGTTCCCCTTCCCCCCAGGATGTTTGTGGCTAATTTTGGTTACAATCCATGCAGAACTCTAGGACAAGTAGCGTTTTAAAGGATTTACCTCTATTTCCCCTATTGGGCCCTGCCCCTCCTGCCCCCGGGGGGTCAGAGCCAAATTTTATACAAGTTCTGTTCCCCCTCCCCCAAGGATGTT
This sequence comes from Argopecten irradians, assembly GCF_041381155.1. Lineage (NCBI taxonomy): Eukaryota > Metazoa > Mollusca > Bivalvia > Pectinida > Pectinidae > Argopecten > Argopecten irradians. Next base: position 37,503,358 of record NC_091135.1, read on the forward strand.
TGTAGCCAAATTTGGTTACAATCCATGCAGAACTCTAGGACAAGTAGCGATTTATAGGATTTACCTCTATTTCCCCTATTGGGCCCCGCCCCTCCTGCCCCCGGGGGGTAAGAGCCAAAATTTATACAAGTTCTGCTCCCCCTCCCCCAAGGATGCTTGTGGCCAAATTTGGTTACAATCCATGCAGAACTCTATGACTAGTAGCGATTTAAAGGAAATGTTGACGGACGGACGGACGGACGGACGACGGACGACGGACGACGGACGACGGACGACGGACGCCGCACCATGACATAAGCTCACCGGCCCTTCGGGCCAGGTGAGCTAAAAACCAATCAAAGAGAAAAGATTGATTTTGTGTGTTAATTACATGTATTTCAGTTCTAACTACAACATTGTTGTCATTTTGAAGAAACGTAGCGGTAATTTTTACTGTTTTGTCACTTTAGTCAAAGCACTGCGTCATACGAGTCGTCACGACTTTAGTCGGAATTCCATTCATATATTGGCGGTTAAGGCTACTTTGAGTCGCTCTCGATCACCATAATCAGACGATGTTTTGATTTTGGAGCTTGTTTTGTTGTATCAACATTTTTCACAGTTGTTCATATGGGATCCAGCGAACATGATTTTGATACGAGTGTCCGACCTTTGTTGTGATACAGGATTGTACGTATTTAAACGTGATTCTTGTTCAGAAGCGAAGCGTAGGACTGTTCTCACTCAGATGGTAGGCTACCATATGTTAACTATATATAATATGTGGTTTTCATCTTCGACAGCATGTTTGCAATCATAAATTTGTGTCTATCATTCAGAGTTCTATAATCATTTAGTGATTGTGTGTGTTGTATGTAAGTTAACAGAAACATGCAGGCTACAGTACGGGCCATGATAGTTGGTCATTTTTGGACTTGGGCCTAACCGGTTTACATGTACGTGACACATGGGCACGCAACATATTCATTAATGATTACGCCTAGTAGATATACATGTACGTCATATTCTAATAGGATACGATGCACACATGATCAAAATACAATATATATTAACAGCATTAACGTGCCCCTGTGCATCAGGTAGGCCTAGATGGCATATTTCAACAGTTGTCTCCATGTAACACAAATTAATCTGCGCACGTGAAATGCCATGTAAGATAGATTTATGTTACATAGCTTTCTTACATGGGCAAACTCTATATAACATAGCGTGATATGAGAGAAACATTGGTCCTAGATGTGTCCTGTACTTGTCCTTTTACTGGGACTCTTACATGATTTGATATTGAAATAGACACATATGTCAACATTGTACAAAGACCCTGAATCTATCCCAAACAGACATTAAAAGTATGTAATTGTGATTTTTAATCCATTGAGAAAAAGTTACAAAATCAATTGCATAGTTCAATTAAGCCACAGTTAATTGGTTTTCTTGATTTCCCTTGCGTAGACCATAGATCAGCTGCTAGCTCTGTACTAGCTTTATTTCACAAGCCACACCATTCATAATATTTCAATAGCTAGATGTCAACATTGATAATTACTGCAGGTAAATCCATTTCAATAATTAGAGGCTCCATTGTGTAGACAGCCGATAGGTTTTACTGCCACACCATCCACTTCTAATTCACAGACGGAACTGGTTTGGTTAAGTACCATGTAATCACGTAAATAATTATTAGATTTATGCATTGATTTTATTTTAAATGGAAAATAAATATTTGCATAATACCCTAATAACTATCTGATGGAACTGAACTTGATGTATTTCAAAAAGTATAATGCCTTACTGAAATCGTTTTGTTTCATTTAAGGTTGTATGCTTTGTTTCACTGTATTTTGATTATCTCCCTTTAAGTACTTTCAGAAATCTTGGTAAATCTGTGATTCATTTTGAGTTGAGGTAGTTTTGCCATGATGCCAATGATCAATGTTGTTCAGCAAATTAATTAATGTAACTTTACCAATTAAAAAATATTTTAACAAAATATCTTTTAAATGATTTAGATTTTTTCTCAAACCTTTAATTATTTAGAGATGTATGAGTGGAAAATTCCATGTCCAAACCCCTGTTTTAGTCATTGTCCCAAAGACTAATTGACACAGAACTCAAGTTCAAGTATCCCTTTAATCCTCATTTACATCGCCTGAAATCAGGTGTAATAAGACACTAAATGTATTAGAAGTATAAAACACGTGGACAGACTGGGTTCGAACCCCAGACCTCTGAAAACTAGAAGAATGTTTACCAAATAAGTTACCTAGTCATCAGCAAATGATCCCGAACCTTTCCAGGTCTACAGTGAATTTCTGGTATAGTATGATTGTATGTGGTCTGAGCCAGGCTTACTCCCAAAGGAATGTAATTAATACATACATAGTACTAGCTAGTTAACTAGGCTACATATTGTGGATAGAAATGGAAACACCTTCACTGGTAAACAGAATACAAATTTCCAACATGAATCTAGGTATACCATTTTCTCTTTTAACTTTTAACAGTTTTTAAATAATGTTTTGTGGAATTGTATCAAACAATAATCATTTTAGCACAATCTTCATAATTACAAAGAAATCTTACAAATTACCAGGTATATTAAAGAACCAGTTGTTTCAAAAATCTGATTTTTTTTTATGATACTTGTTCATTCTACAGCTATGGCAATCTGTTATAAAACCTGTAGATTTTGACAGCATTGTTAGCATTTAATTATCTATACATGTATCATGCTTTGATTCACAAGCTTCAATGTCAATATGTAAAAACTGTGTAAAATTTATACATTTATACTGACAGTAAAAACACAAAATCAATAATTAAATGGTGGGTGTATATAAAAAGCTGTATGTTTTTGAGTGATAGATTTACCTCGATCAGGTCCATATAATCAGATAAGGAAATACAAAATACGAATATATTTCAAACTTCTGAATCCTATACAAAGAACCTTTCCGACTAAATCTATAGCTGATGGTATAGAATTATACTAAAAATACCTGTAAAACATAAATGCCCCCTCCCCTCACCACACACTTCTTCTGTTAAAGTAGTGAGGCTGAATATCAATCAAACTGCACCCTCCTTTAATAGCAATTCTTAAGAAAGCAAAAAAGGAAAACCATACTTCCCCAATACAAACTGAATGTAAGAAATATCCTGGTGTACATTAATAGTCTTGTCGTAAGATTGCACTCGTAAAGTAGAATGTCCCTTGAGATTTGTTCCAAATGAAATAAAATAAATTGGTTAATATATTAAATAATGACATAAATATGGTCTTTACTTGATGTGGAGTTAACAAACACCAAGCAGCCACTTAAAGGCTGATCTATTGGATTTAACCCTTTTACTATCTATCTACTGTCAGTCATGCCCTCAGTACTTATAAGTGACCTTCTTATGTGACCTTCTGCTCTAAATTCTCCGTAATAATGTCAATTAAAGATTTTTACTACAGAGCCAAAAACACTCTAACCATAAGTCCTAGAATTCCCTAACCCTTCACCCTAAGTGGAGCCAAGTAACAAAAACAGAAGATTCTAAGTTAAAGTATTACTTCAAAGTAATGAAAATGATTTTTATGCGAGTCTTCCCGAAAATAATGGATAAGAATTCCACTCATATTGATGTTTTTAGCATTCAGTTTTTGTGTGTTTCAGAAATGTTCTACTTGAATTGCTGTTTTTTTTTCAGTAACATTTTGTGTCTTTACATTAACAGGTACTACAAGGTAATTTGTGGTGCATCACTCCTGCTGCTTGTTGGTACAAAGAAGTGTGTCCTTCAACAAGGTCAACCGTGGTAAGTCATCTGTGAAATATTTTCTCCTACAATGTGTAAATACATAAAATTTTAACATATGAATCTGCTAACAGTGGTAGTCGAATGGTGTTTGACATTTGACCACTTTTTAGCCCTCTGACTGTCCCAATATTGCCAGGATATTTCCTGAAATTCTCACTTGTTGTCACAGCTACATGCTCTTAAAGTATCATACCTATTTGAATCAAGGGAATGAAATACAATCAACAAACAGGACCCAGTTTCATGAACATTCCTTAACTTTAAGGAATTTGTTTAATTTGATATACCACATAAGACAGGAAAGCATTACAGAAGGAGGCTCCCTACTTAAGATGTCTTCCTTAACTTCTGTAATACTTTCCTATAAGAAATTTTATGTTAAGGAATTCCTTAAAGTTAAGGAATGATTGTAAAACAGGGTCCAGATAGCATTGTTCCATAGACTATACCTACAGTCCCCTCCCCATCCCACACCACCCATCCGCACATGCTCCTCCCCAACATGTACCTCCTATCAACACATATTTCTGTCATGTTCGACACCATGTGCATTACATTGTTTGGCAGCTGGCAGCACATGCTACTCACAGATCAGACGTGTGACTGTAGACATAGAGACCATCACCCAGTTAGTGCTAACTTATTATCAGTACAATTAGCTTGTGCAGTAAGTGGAGCCTCTTAATTAACTCTACTGTCTCCCTCAGCAGTGTTGGAGGGGGACAGATCAGCTGGGTCCCAATGAATCCATTATACAGTCTAATGACTCTGATAGCAAACTCAAAACAATTCCTGTAACCTTCAAATCATGAATACAAGACCTCTCCAATGAAAAAAAAATCAACATGCTTTTGACATTTATCTTCTCACACCTATGTCTATAAATTGTGACCTCGGTACAAGATTCTATCTAACACCTTAATGAATCATGACATCCCTAATTATCACTATACCAGGAAGAAGTCGTTAAGTTGAAGGTCAATATCAAGATTGGATAAATCAAGGTCAATGACAGTGAATAAACATGTTGGTGTAGGGTTAGAGTCATGTTACTTTCAGATTTGTATGGAAAACTTCAAGTAAAGAATGTAAAATGCAATTTTGTTTGGTTTGGTTTCATTTTTTTCTTCAAAACTTTAAAAAGAATTTTAAGCCAGTTATTGTGGGACTTCACCCAATACAGTCAGATAATGCAAATATCACCAGCTATATGATACTATTATTCAGAGGTTATCAGGTTTATTACAATATTCTGGTTGCTCTTTAAAAAATTAAGAATATTTAGTCTTAATATAAGACAATATTCTGAGTACATTTAGGTCATGGGGATATGTTGAATGCATTATGAGATGCTATTGGCCTCATTTGGTACACTGACAAGTATAATTACCTTTTGTGAGCAAAGTTATTCTAAGTGGGCCCAAAGGCATCACATATATATATTATTCAGGTAGACTTTCATACCTTTCAGTAAGGAAACAATTGAGTTTATCCAGAAATCTATATGTAGGTACCTGAGCTAAAGTCACATCTAATAAGCTGATGTCTACAAGATGTTAATTAGGATCGTTAAATCATGGACATAGATTAATCCCAGGATGTAGTGGAACTAAAGCCTAAATTATAGGTCAATATATGGTGGGCGACTGTGTGTGGGCAGAACTACAAATGACTGTGATGGAATGCTGAATTATCTCTTATTGTTTAAGAACTTTCCCATTTTCAATGAAAATGATTGGGATGGGATGGGACATGACATAATTTGACTGAATGGAACATGGAATAACACTAGTAATAATCGTGGCAGGTTCAGTATAAGAAAAATTGCTCCTTTTTCTGAACCAACCATCAATTATACTCAATGAAAAGTATATGAAAAGTTACAAATATTGATCAACCTAAAGACCCAAACACCTTATCCTAGCTAGACTTAGATAAGCATAGCTTCAAGGCCTTTAATTCTGTCTTTGCATATTAAAGTGTTACCTCCCTTGCAGTTAGGTAGATATCCAAATGATGATTTTATTGTTTTGAGAGCGAAACTTTTTCTCTGAAAAGTATGATGATATACTCACCAACTGACAAGGGTAAATAACTCTGTAATATTCAAATAAAGAATTATAAGTCTGTAGGACTTCATCCCAGAGTATACATGAGATTGATCCTCTCTACTCAAGACAATCCTAAATCGTAATATCAGACCATAAGGTCTGGTCCTTTGTCCTACACTAGTATGTAATCCTAACATCCTACACTAGGATGTCATCCTAACATCCTACACTAGGATGTAATCCTAACATCCTACACTAGGATGTAATCCTAACATTCTACACTAGTATGTAATCCTAACATCCTACACTAGTATGTAATCCTAACATCCTACACTAGTATGTAATCCTAATGTCCTACACTAAGATGTCATCCTAACATCCTACACTAGGATGTAATCCTAACATCCTACACTAGTATGTAATCCTAATGTCCTACACTAGGATGTAATCCTAACATCCTACACTAGTATGTAATCCTAACATCCTATACTAGTATGTAATCCTAACGTCCTACACTAGTATGTAATCCTAATGTCCTACACTAGGATGTAATCCTAACATCCTACACTAGTATGTAATCCTAACATCCTACACTAGTATCTAATCCTAACGTCCTACACTAGTATGTAATCCTAATGTCCTACACTAGGATGTCATCCTAACATCCTACACTAGTATGTAATCCTAATGTCCTATATTTGTATGTAGTCTTAACATCCTACACTAGGATGTAATCCTAACAACCTACACTAGGTTGCAATCCTAATGTCCTACACTAGGTTGCAATCCTAATGTCCTATATTAGTATGTAATCCTAACATCCTACACTTAAGTGTTATCCCAACAGAAGTCGTCTCTATGTAAAGTGAAACCGGTCTTAGTGACCAGTTCTGTATAAAGATACCTACTTATTAAGACTTTTGAAGGGTCCCAAATGGATTACTTATAACACAATTTTACTTGTGTATAAAGACCACCTTTTCCTTGACCCTTTGGTGATATGTATAGACAGATTGTAGACAGACGGAAAATATCATAAAATTATGCCAGAGTATACAGAGATCTGGATTAGACAAGGGCCAGTTTAGACAGGCTTTGACAGGCTATACTGTATATATAGGTATACAGAGATCTACAAGGACCAGTTTAGACAGGCTTTGACAGGCTATACTGTATATATATATATATATACAGAGATCTGAATTAGACAAGGGCCAGTTTAGACAGGCTTTGACAGGCTATACTGTATATATACAGAGATCTGGATTAGACAAGGGCCAAGTTTAGACAGGCTTCGACAGGCTATACTGTATATATACAGAGATCTGGATTAGAAAAGGGCCAGTTTAGACAGGCTTTGACAGGCTATACTATATATATACAGAGATCTGGATTAGAAAAGAGCCAGTTTAGACAGGCTTTGACAGGCTATACTGTATATATCTATATACAGAGATCTGAATTAGACAAGGACCAGTTTAGACAGGCTTTGACAGGCTATACTGTATATATACAGAGATCTGGATTAGAAAAGGGCCAGTTTAGACAGACTTTGACAGGCTATACTGTATATCTATTTACAAGATCCTAATGATAAGCATCCGTCTAGAATAGTTAGGCCAGATCTTTAACTTGACCTGCGATCAGCTGTGGACTGAAATCGCGTACCTGTAGATTATTGGCTTTATCCAGACCAAATCAGTCAGGTATGAAATCAGAAGCAGCGTTCCAAAGAAAGTGGCCATTGTTTGCCAACAAAGTTATCGATTATCTTTACACTCTTAGTGTATTAGATATCCTCCAATTCTACACACAATCGTTTACCATAATTTCAGATAACTCGTTGATTGGTATTTAACTGGACTATGAATAGTCGTGATTGTTGATGTGGAGTAAAACAGTGAGAGATTGTGTTCAAGGGCTGACCTGTCACCAAATAGGACCGTATCTATAACCTGGCTACGCCCCAGCTAAACTGTGTCATACGACAGCAAACATGTGTAAAATTATTAAAATGTTACCTTAATCTATTGTCACACTAACTTGAAGAGCACATGATGTGATTATTGTGAGAATTTATAGTCACTGTATTACAAGTATAGTACTTTAGGTAGGTGGATAAATGGCCCCATTGTTGTTCGTTCTAAATATGGACACTCAGGTCCCTAAGGGATCACTGTACAATTCTTCATCTATCATACACTTCAACCCCATTTTTCCCTTACACTGATCAACCAACCCCCATTCCATAAAAAAATATTTAAAATAGCAATAAGTAAATCACTCCAAACCACCCACACCATATCAACATATCATAAATTGTCATCAACCTAATTTTCATGACCACATTATCCGAAATTTTAGTTGTGAAATTCACATTCGGAGTAAATGCAAAAAATTTTGGTATCAGGGGAAACAAAATCAGGAAATATAGATTGATTTCATACGAAACATATTACCTATACACTTCATAATTTGATAACTTTTGATTTCCTAAACTATCAACATGCAATTATTTATCAAATTTTATGTACATTGATTTCATATGAAACATGTTCCTAGACTATCAACAACTACTAATTAAATTTGATCTACGTTGATTTTATATGAAATATAGTCCTTGACTCTCCACAACTTGATAGTATATCTGATCTATATGTGATAGTCAGTTATGGTATTAAATCTTTTCACACCCCTATCTAGCTGATACCAGCTATAAATGCTTTTAGATAATCAAACAATAAAGACTAACATTCATAAATAAATTCCTATCTTTTGAAAACTTAACTGGCAAATTAGCTAACAATATCCATCTGTCATTTTTGTAGCTATAGTAATAAAGTTTCAATTGACATAAATTTTCACCTACAGCATAATCATAACACAAAAAATGAAGATATGTTATCTTTCAGATGATGGACTTTTTTATAGCTATTATGATAGGTGTGTGTGCCAATAAGTATACATATATATATATAATTAAACTCATACAACCCTGAAGATGCATTTTAAATCTCCCAAAACTAAAACTTGAATAGTTCACTATAAAATTTCAGGATGAATAAGTTCAGTTAATATCTAACAACTAACAGTAAAACCTGCCTAATAGAGACCACCTCTGTATAAAGACCACCTGCTTAATATGACCACTTCCTCATGGTCCTTGAGACAAAAATTTGACCTGTGTATATAGACAATTTGGCTATAGACCAATATTCCTTGGTCCCTTAATTGGGTGGTCTTCATAGACATGATTTGACTGCATGTAGTTCAAAGTTCTATACACAATTGTGCCAATATTTCCTTGCAATAATAGCAATTGTCTTTAAAAAAAAAATGAAAGGGCCATGTCTAATTCTTTCTTATGCATTTGCAATACCCCTTTTCCAACATGATTTTCCTTCAGGGGTGTAGCCAGGGTTAAAACAATGTGGATGCAATGACAAAAGTTTTTCTCTGCCTTATATAGGCATCATCTCTCAAAGATACCCAAAGTGACACCATTACCAAAAGCACATTCCAAAACAGATAACGAGATGTTAATCCTCTCTGTAGAGATTTCCTTGTATGATTCAATCAAAATTACTTCCTTTTGTTTTGAAAATATACTTAATAAAACTAGATCATTCCAAAATGGAGACACCCAACATTTCTTGATAAATTCTATTGAACTGTGGATATATATTATAAGTACCATGGTAAGCACACATTTTTGTTGCAATAGAATGTCACTATAGTAACATTAACGTTTAAATAAAATTGCTTGTATATTAACAAATCTGGTTGGGAGTATAGATACTCATGGGAGTTATTTTAACTATAGTATATCTTACGATACAAGCAAAGACAAAATTTGCTTCTTATAAATTTTGTGTATAAACCTTATCATTATTAATTCTAAAATGAACATAAAAATGATGTGGATGCATGGATGTATCGCAGTCTATGGTATAGCTACGCCCCTCTTTTTATAGTCAATTAAAATCTGAACTATAAAGATTTTTTTTCCTTTTTTACCTCCTATCAACCTTTTTAATGTCAGTGATACAGGCAATGATAGTTTTATTCGGAGGAACTCAAGTTATGTATTTCAAGAGATGCACAATTCCTGACCAGGGGACTGACATCTCTCTATTCCTGACCAGGGGACTGACATCTCTCTATTCCTGGGCAGGGGACTGACATCTCTCTATTCCTGACCAGGGGACTGACATCTCTCTATTCCTGGGCAGGGGACTGACATCTCTCTATTCCTGACCAGGGGATTGACATCACTCTATTCCTGACCAGGGGACTGACATCTCTCTATTCCTACCAGGGACTGACATCTCTCTATTCTGCAGGGGACTGACATCTCTCTATTCCTGACAGGGGCTGACATCTCTCTATTCCTGACCAGGGGACTGACATCTCTCTATTCCTGGGCAGGGGACTGACATCTCTCTATTCCTGACCAGGGGACTGACATCTCTCTATTCCTGACCAGGGGACTGACATCTCTCTATTCCTGACCAGGGGACTGACATCTCTCTATTCCTGACCAGGGAACTGGCATCTCGATATTCCTGACCAGGGGACTGGCATCTCTCTATTCCTGACCAGGGGACTGACATCTCTATTCCTGACCAGGGGACTGACATCTCTCTATTCCTGACCAGGGGACTTGTATCTCTCCCATACTCCAGCTCCTGTCACTGTCTCTATATTACCTGTGATCTATTGTTTGTTTGAATCTTGCTGTCAATAGCCTAAACAGTACAGCATATGGTCACATGAAATGTCAGATACAGACATGCATTTTGATTTCAAAATCAATGAAATTAATATCATACTGTGAGGAGGGAGGCCGCTAAATGATTGTAAAACCTGATTAAATAATACAAACTTTACTTTTCTGCACTTGGGTTTACAAAGTTAATTATCTGTGTTCACTAATTAATTTATCATTCTCTATGAGCACCACTTGAGCATGACTACCAAAAGATGACACATGATGTGTTTTAATGCTTAATTCAAAGGATCATGATCAAGCAAAGCTTCATAGAAAATGAAACTCTAGGAAATCAAGTGAAGTCTGAACCCCAAAAATACCTTCTTTTCAAAGGCAGGACATTTTAGCTGGATTTCTACCATTTGCTTTACAGTAAATTAAGACCCGGTTAATCTTGCACCAATTATCTGATCATTTAATTAGCGGTAAAGCCTGGCGAAGGTTGTCTAAAGGACAGCTGCACCTTCCAATAATTAGCTGTCATCACCAGTATTGTACCAACAACCGGACAGCGGTCAGTCTGAATCTCAATAATATATTCATATCTATAAAGGGCAGGGATGATATCAGGACATTTAGGACAAAATTTGGACAAGTTTGGATTTGGTACAAAATCGTGATTTCAAATAAAGACCAATGGAGGTAAGGATGAAATTAGGATTGACGTCAATATCCTTAGAAAAAGTAGGTCAAACAGGAATTAGAAAATGAAATCATGACGTCAACATTTTAGACAAAATCAGCTAGTTAAAACTTGGATAATTAGGAATGAATGTCATCACTTTAATTTTGGAATCAACATCAAGCCAAATTTGGGTTATGGATGAAACCACAAAAACTCAACATCAGATTTTGGTTAAGAGTGAAACCTCAACAAATCAATTCAGACTTACAGTTCGGGGTGAAACCACGACTTCTATATTTGATATTTAATCATGTCAAAGTTGAGTAATAGTTTTTGTTAATATTATATTTGACCAAAACAAGTGCATTACCAGAATTAGATTCATTTCATCATTGCAGACTTAACTTTTGTTACGACGACTCATTGTTTAATTGTGGATTAGATTTCGTGTTACAGAGTACACTACCCTTGTACAGAGTTTGTAAGCGGACTTGATCCTTCACTGAAAGGCTTTATAAGGAACAATAGCATTGTTAAACTACATCATACCTAAAGAACAATACCTGCATAGTAAAGTATTCCTTTGACCTAGCTAACCTGCGATTCAACTCAAATTTACATCCTTCTTTTTCAAATACACACACGACAACTAGACAAATCTATATACTCTATCAAATAGTCACTATATTCCGATTAAAATGTTTCCGACCGCTTCTTTAAGATTTTCATTTTGTATGCTCAAAATTGTCTTGTGAATTTTTTTGAAGTTTCAAAATGTAAAACAAGTAGAATTTTTCAGTTCTTAAAAAGAACACTGATGTAATATCAGCTTTATTATAATAATCAGTCTGTATGATGTATTTTTATGAATTTGAGGAGAAACTGAACGTTGTTTTTTTTTTTTTTTTTTGTCTCATGCTTTGATAATTCAAAGATAATGCTTGACTATAATATGAAAACTACAAATAATTGATAAAACAAATATAACCCTCTGTTTCAATGAAACAACACTAGGACTGAGATGGAATATAAGCTGGATTAGGAGTCTCATTTTAACATACAATAGAAAAAAGAACTGCAAAGTTTTGTATGTGTTTCAGTCAGTTTGTTCATTATCAATGAATTTCAATAAACTATAATATGTTATTTTACTTAGCTTTAAGCTTTCGTATGATTTAATTGTTGCTTGCAAGTATAAACTGGTATGAAAGTTTTGTTACCTAAGGAAAGTATGAGGATGAAATTTCACATCTGAATAATTTATTCCCATAAATGATGCATGTGATTTAATTAAATCGTTAATCAGTTGTAAAGTATCGAACCGATAAGAAATTAATGAACTAATCAATCGTATAAGACCGAGACCTTCAAAGGTGCATTATATATCCGCATACTGACCTTATGGGGCCCAGATCAAATTAACTATGAAAGTAAATTTATAGGTGGTCTCAAGATTTAACATCAAAACCCTCTGAAACATAAACAATTTTCCCTGTTACAACCACACATGCATATTCTGGGTATAAAAGATAAATGCTCCGATAATTATTCAATAGTATGAATTGTTAATAGAGCAATGGCAATTATACTAGCCCAATTCATTATAACCATACATTAGCAAGAGTGTGTATATAAGTATACATGTATGCTGACATTTTTTTCAGCTAATTGTATACCAAATCTGTTCTAAAATACTTCTATCTCCACTTTAGAGCGCTGTCGGTGAAACGTGACCCTATAGGCAATACACTAAAATCAATGAAAGACCAACAGGTTATCGCCATTTAAAACCTACATATCGTACCGTTTTTCGTAATGATAAGGGGAAACATAAGAATGAGTCGTTTGTCTTACTCATAAACTTGTAACGTCAGTGTTTCCGTAAACAATTTGCTGTATATAATAGTAGTCTTTTGTCCAGGTGCAACCGATAGCTCTCGGTACCTACACTATATACATCAACTGTTAACTCTCGACCTGATATTTTCTCTTTGTCTGAAACTTAATTGTAAACAGACAAAGAAATTACAAATCTAAATATTGTAACTGCCAGGGATTAATTCAATTGATAATAGAAATTAGGAGTTTAATGCTATCACAATGAGCAAGGTAAGATTGATGTTTCTTTTAAAATGTTTATTGAGATATGTTTTATACTATTATTGTTCATATTTGATTTGATTTACAATCAAACCTGTCTAATGAAAATGGTATGATAATGCTGATGACCTGGTGGTCATTGATTTTGGTGATCTTTTATATATATACGTACTGTGTCAGGTATTAGAGTCCTGTTTCCATGTCATTTCCCATTGTCCTATATTCTTTGAAAATCAGCACATGCATACAGTACATATTCTTTTTTGAAGGACAAGATCTGAATATTTTAAAGTAGTCAAGTTTCAATTCTCCCATTCCTTGACCTTCAAAATATTTCATCTGTATTAATTATCTGTGACAATTCACCCACCAGGTTTACATTACCATATTTATAAATGTTGACTGGTTTTTAAGATTAACTTACAAATTTCATTTAAATCTATTTGGTAACCATGGCAATCAAATAACATCTGATGCCTTGAAAACTCTAACCATGCATTGTTTAAAAACACTTACAGAGCAATTTTCAGTTCAATCAAGGTATATTGACCAATTAGTAGAAATTTTGTAAAGACATATTGACGAGCTTCATCTTGTATGACAACTTTTAAAAGGACAAAGACACACTATGTGGGAATATAGCTAGGTCATGACTAGATGGGACAGAACACAGCAGAGTAATACGTAATGCCACAACCCATGCTCACCCCTTCATTTATGGTCAGGGTATAAATACAATCTAGAAGCAAACACCATGTTGTGATGCTCCATATAATATATCAATTAGTGGAACTTCTATCACTTAGGATCACATTCATGTAAACCCAAATGTCTTCTTAGCAACAACTTATTAGGCGGTAATGTCAAATTACAATTCAAACTTATAAATTCTGCCTCTCAAAACATCAGGCTCTGTAAACAACATATCAATTCTAAAATAAGGATCAAATTAAAATCATAAAGATTTAAACTGATTTTTGAGACCAGCTTTATATAACCTAGACTCATGCTTTGTTCTGTGGAACTTATTGTAAATCAAAATTGTGAGATTTACCCACTTTTTGTGACTTTGTCCGGTGGAACTTATCGTATATCAAAATTGTAAAATTTACCAACTTTATGTGTCTTTAATGTATTGGAATATGGGATAACAAATCTTCAAAATTTGATATTTACATTTTCATTGCAGTCCCACTATGTAACCTTATCAAGCACAGTTGGCATTCATCAGTCTAGTCATATTGGCTATGAATGCCAACTGAAAGACGTTCAATATTTAAATGATCAGTGTTCTGGATTTGCCTAAAGAATCCTAGATTTTCTTAAATCTTCAGAACTAATCATTTTCTCCAAGACTTTAGGATTAAATGTAAAAAGCGTTTCTTTTCAACCTAAATATAAAATCATTTTCAAACTGCAATTTTCTCAGATAATAAAGAAAATTGAAATTTAAAATTTTCATTCAGGAAAATGTTTTCTCAAGCTGTATCCAATATCCTGTCCATTATACTTGAATCAATGACTTTCTCTAGCATTGGGGTTTCATTATAACTACAAAATTACATTTCTAAGATGAGATCATGCAATTCCAAACTAAAGCAATAATCAAAATCTTCTAAATCAAACATACTTATTGCCGCAGTGTCCAACTGGTTAAGATGCCCTGACAGATACCATTTATACAGGCCTTTCAACTCTAGACTGCAAGTTTGAATCCACTATGGGGATTCGAAAGCTAAGTACTGACAGGTGGTTGGAGATTTTTCCTCTGGTTAGTCCGGCTTTCATGCAACTACATGTATAAACTTGATCCATACTTAAATGACCCTGGCTGTTAATAGGAAGTTAAGCTGATCAAATAAAAACCAAAATTTCAAACTAAAGCACTTATTAAAATCTTCATGCACATGGTCAATAAAACATCGCGAAATCAACATGATCCTTTCACCAATGTTTTACCAATTCTTTTTTCATTAACTAATATACCAGGTACATATACATCCTTGAAGACGAGACTCATGTGAAACTTAAACTGTCAAAATCTTTAGTTTAGGAGGAGTTCGCCGGACAAAGTTGTGTCTAAAGACAAACAGACACAAACAGACAGACGGACAACCTGATTCCAGATTTCAGTATAACCCCCCTCCTTTTACTCTGTTGCGGGTGCAGGGGGGGGGGGGGTTATAACTATTGTTTTTATCCATCATTTACCTTAAGTTGAGATATTTTGGATGTGGTCAGTTTGGCTTATTTGGCATAAGAGCGCAAAAATTTAACACACCATTTATTTATATATATAACGATCAACGCATCTACATACCATTTATTACATACGTGAACACCTACTCCCGGATAAATTACTCGATCACTTATTTAAAACATACATTTAAGGTGTGTGCTGTCAATCGGAAAAATAATGTTATCTGTGCGAGTCTTTGTTAAGTGCCAAAATGTATATAATTAGATGTGTGAGTATTAATCACTGGTATTGAAGACCAATATTTCAAAGTGTTGTCTTTCTATAGATAAGGCTTAAAAACTATTTGAATTTGAAAACTAATCACTTAAGTTTTCCATTATTGCGTGATCTATGTATAAACAAAGTAAATCTTCAACAATTTTTTTCTTTTATCAAATCAATTATACACCAAAAATTCACATGGCATAGAAAAATGCCAAATTTAAACACACCTAAATGTAACCACCCTATTTTGGTAAAATTTTCCTGATGCCAAATTATCCCAATTTACGGTAACAAAATTGTAGAAAGAACATGGAATACAGGCTACACATAGCTAATTCAAAAGAAAACATCAATATGTTGGAAAATTTTTAGCAATAATATCAATAGCATTCACAAGAACTCTGTAATATCTGTTCAAACCCATTGACTATCTAATATTAATTAATTAACATCAGGCAGGTCAAGCAGTGTTGCAAACAACACAATAACATTGTAGTAGGATTACTGAATATGGCCGGAGTCATTTGTCTGGCCACAGAATATATTGATTACATGGAATATCTGTCGGGTAATCTTCCTAATGCATCCTGTAATTCGTCACCCTGAATACCATAACATTAACTAAGTCCTAATCTGTACCTGAATCAGGTGATTGCTTTATCGCACAAATAACAAACAAAGCCTGTATTATAATATCTATAAACGCTAGCTATATTATCTCTGCGACTGTGAATCTGCCTAGTTAATTGTCATTGTTTAAAAATCAGTTTTAAAAACATAGAAACAAAAGGACTCTCATTCGCAAAATTAAACAAAATATTGTTGTCAATTACTCTGTAAACATTTGTTTAAGAAAGTAAATAAACAACCCGGAATATATGTTCAACTGAGGTGCTTGGTGTGTATCCTAATAATATATCTATACATTTGTCAAGCAATTTCAAATTTTGAAATTTTCATTTTTATTAAAACTTTAAAATTCTGTCTTTGTATATTGCAGTTACCTCCCTTGTGCTTATAGGTGTCTATTTTGACATTATTTTGAGAATGAGTTACATTCATCTTTTTCTCTGAAAACTATGATATAATCATCAATAATGCTCGAAAACACATAACATAATAATAAATACCTACCTAAAAGTGCAGATAACTGTTAAATGCAATTACAGAATACAGGTCAGATAACTCTGTAATATGCAAGTACAGAATAAAGGGCAAATAACTCTGTAACATGCAAATACAGAATAAAGGGGCAGATAACTCTCTAATATACCAAAGCAGATATAACATCAATACAAGGGAACATTCAGACCTATTTTCAGATTTGATATACAGTAAAACCCCTTAAACTCGAACTGCAAGGGACCAGGTTCATAGTTCGAGGAATACGAGGTATTCGACTCATCCAAGGTTTGCCAAAATAGGCATATGTACTGGCCACAGTCTGTGACGAACCTTGCATGTCAATAACGTTTGAAGTATTATTTTCCAGCATTTAAAACATTTGTATATATATAAGGGCGATATTCAATCGTTCAACGTTGTGAATTGCTGAAAATTGCTATTCTGTGACAAACCTTGTATGTCGATAACATAGTAAGTATTGTTTTCTAGAATCTAAATTATTCATAACGGTGATTTTCAATGATTGTTATGTTAATAAAATGTGAATTTTATAAATATGCACATTGTGAAATGCTAAAAATTGCCACAGTCTGTGACAAAGCTTGCATGTTAATAACGATTTAAATATTGTTTTCCAGAATTTGAAATATTTATAACGGTGAGTTTCGATCGTTATGTTATTAAAATGTGTATTTTATAAAAATGCACGTTTTGAAATGCTGGAGAGAATTTGAAGTGTAAATTAGGCAGAGCAAATGTCTAGTTAGCTATCTACATGAAGGTCAAGAGGTACAGTGTAGTATATTGATTAAAATTCGCCATTGGCAGATGATTTTAAATGATTTAAAAATGATGCATAAGCACTGTAAAATTGCTAATCAAAATATCATCGTATTTGAAAGGCACTAATGTAAGAGGAAACGATGCTTACAGAAACCGCGAAAGTTAAGTGACCCAATTCGTAAAAAAAACAATATACGGAAGGCATTGATTAAAAATAACATTGATTTGCTGCGTATGGATGAGCTCTGTCCTTTCAACCTTAACTTCAACTAAAACATTAAAAAGACTAGCAACCGCAAAAGATGGAAATTGAATACTGATAACATAACGGAATGAGGAGCCGTGACTCGTTAGGACAATCCTCATTTCTGTTAAATAATCCAATTGACAACTTCCGCATCCATATGATAGAAGCACTGTTCGACAAATAGATAGTTTCTTTAAGTACTATGCATTTGACGGGAACGGGATATATTTCTGTTCGAGGAATGAGGGGTATTCGACGAATAGCAGTTCGAGCTATCCGGGGTTTTATTACATAAATTATATAAGGGCACGGTCGGGACCATGGGATCAGTTCGAGGAATAGGGGGTATTCGAGGAATGCGAGTTCGAGTTCGAGGTGTTATACTGTATCTATTTTCTGGATTAAAAGTTACCCTATTTGTTGTCATATTTAGAAGTTAAATATCTTCTCCGACATCTTGTACAACCAGAAATATGATTGGTCTATCAGCAAAGGGAGGAAACTCTCAACAAACTAGAGGGAACACTAGTACTCCCCTTAAAGCGTAATTTAAAAAGGCCATTTTAAAATGTTTCAGATCACATTTTCTTATTAATATTGTTCCATAAAGGAAATCCTCTGAAAAGAGGAAGAATCACATCCTGTACAACATATCATAACATTGGTCAAATAATGCTTTGTCATATCTGAAAATCTGTAATCCGATTAATTCATAAGTAATTTAGTCACAATATAAAACCATCAAAGGTAAAACAATACAGAAAGGTATCATTATTACCGGCCAGTCATTACATAGGGGTGCTAAAGATTAATATGTCATTTACTGAGGTCACAAAACAATAGAAATCTGAAACCAAACAGAATCATGTAACTAGAATATGAAAAGCATGCAAAATGGTTTATTATTAATTTTTGACAATATTTGAAAGACATTATATGAAAATAATTGCAAACTCATTAGGAAATACATTATAAATGTAATGATATATTTAATCAAAGTAAAATAAATCACATTTTTCTTTCATTATGTTTCCCAATAATGACAATCTAATTAATTAAGTCAGCATCAAATGCAAGGAAGTTAAATTAAATCTTTAGATAAATATGAATTTTAAGAAGTAATTCATTTATGTTGGTCTTATCAAAATTACATTAAATATCCTAGTTATCAAAAAAGTTTTTCATTTTGTGGTATGAAAGTAAGACTTATGAAATTCTAAGTGCTGTTTTCTAACTAAGGAAAGCCAGAAGCCAGTTAGAGATATGCTTCATACAACTATCAGAGTATCTATGTTATTACAATGAAACTGCAGATCTAGTATGGTATGTTGTGAAGGATGGGTACAATGACATATAGTTGCCACTTTAGCGAACATCTGCTATAGGAATGTCCTCCTCCCCACACACAGACATTTTACATCTTTGTCTCAGCCTCACTGAGATTAGCAGTGAAATACTGGTGCTGAATGGCTCTGTTAGACTTCTAGGCCTATGGCAGGTGTTATCACAGGGAGCATAAATACAGTAAAACCTGTCTTAGCAGACCACCCCAGTATAAAGACCACCTGCTTTATATCAACACTTTTCTAGTACAGTAAAATCTGCCTTAGCAGACCAGCCCTGTATACAGACCACTTGCTTTATATATCTAGTACACTTTTCTAGTACATAAAAACCTACCTTAGCAGACTACCCCTGTATAAAGACCACCTGCTCTATATCAACACTTTTCTAGTACAGTAAAACCTGCCTTAGTAGACCACCCATGTATACAGACCACCTGCTTTATATCAACACTTTTCTAGTACAGTAAAATCTGCTTTAGCAGACCACCCCTGTATAAAGACCACCTGCTTTATAACAACACTTTTCTAGTACAATAAAACCTGCCTTAGCAGACCATCCCTGTATAAAGACCACCTGCTTTATAAAAACACTTTTCTAGTACAGTAAAACCTGCCTTAGCAGACCACCCCTGTATAAAGACCACCTGCTTTATATCAACACTTTTCTAGTACAATAAAACCTGCCTTAGCAGACCACCCCTGTATAAAGACCACCTGCTTTATAAAAACACTTTTCTAGTACAGTAAAACCTGCCTTAGAAGACCACCCCTGTATACAGACCACTTGCTTTATATCAACACTTTTCTAGTACAATAAAACCTGCCTTAGCAGACTACCCCTGTATAAATACCACCTGCTTTATAACAACACTTTTCTAGTACAATAAAACCTGCCTTAGCAGACTACCCCTGTATACAGACCACTTGCTTTATATGAACACTTTTCTAGTACAATAAAACCTACCTTAGCAGACTACCCCTGTATAAAGACCACCTGCTTTATAACAATGCTTTTGTAGTACAGTAAAACCTGCCTTAGCAGACCATCCCTGTATAAAGACCACCTGCTTTATAAAATCACTTTTCTAGTACAGTAAAACCTGCCTTAGCAGACCACCCCTGTATACAGACCACTTGCTTTACATCAACACTTTTCTAGTACAATAAAACCTGCCTTAGCAGACTACCCCTGTATAAAGACCACCTGCTTTATAACAACACTTTTCTAGTACAGTAAAACCTGCCTTAGCAGACCACCCCTGTATACAGACCACTTGCTTTATATCAACACTTTTCTAGTACAATAAAACCTGCCTTAGCAGACTACCCCTGTATAAAGACCACCTGCTTTATAACAATGCTTTTGTAGTACAGTAAAACCTGCCTTAGCAGACCACCCCTGTATACAGACCACCTGCTTTATATCAACACTTTTCTAGTACAATAAAACCTGCCTTAGCAGACCACCCCTGTATACAGACCACCTGCTTTATATCAACACTTTTCTAGTACAATAAAACCTGCCTTAGCAGACTACCCCTGTATAAAGACCACCTGCTTTATAACAACACTTTTCTAGTACAGTAAAACCTGCCTTAGCAGACCACCCCTGTATACAGACCACCTGCTTTATATCAACACTTTTCTAGTACAATAAAACCTGCCTTAGCAGACTACCCCTGTATAAAGACCACCTGCTTTATATCAACACTTTTCTAGTACAATAAAACCTGCCTTAGCAGACTACCCCTGTATAAAGACCACCTGCTTTATAACAACACTTTTCTAGTACAGTAAAACCTGCCTTAGCAGACCACCCCTGTATACAGACCATTTGTCTATTAACAACCTTTGTCTAAAGGGTGGTCTTTACAAACAGTGTGTATGTACTTAAGTTCAATTTTCAACAGTGTCAATAGGTAACTTGATTTGATTGGATTTTGCTGCTGTCTTATCAATATATAGGGGTGTGGCCTTCGTCATATATTAATCAGTTCATGTGAATCTGTTAAGTTGTTCAATATATATTAGGGAGGCTGTGGTACATTAAATATCCAGTAGTGTCTCATTGTGATAGAGGGAACAATCAAAAAGTCATAGTGCTACCCCATTAAACAATATATGTTTATCGTTGTTGATGTTTTTTGTTCTATTCTTATTCTAGTGTGTTATATATTTTAACATAATTTACAGTAGCTGAGTGTTTGAAATGTTGAAACATATTATCCCAATTGCCTTTAGGTTCTGTAGTCTAAGTTTGAATTACACTTGGGGCAAATAATCATAGGTTGGTTATTTTTCTCATGGTTATCCAACTTTCCTCCACTGGCAAAGTTTTTAAAAACCTTATACTGTTAATAGGACACGAAACCCACAATTGCAACTAATTAGCTTTAAGAAATAATTCCACCATTTTGTTTCTTACAGATTAAGCAATCCAGTCAAAGCCATCCTTGAGAGGAGAGATGTAATTCTAACAAGGATATTTGAGAGTGACCAACGCCGTGGACACAATGTCAGCCACCAACTACAGTACAACCATGGTGAATGATGCCGCATCAATTTACCTCAACTACAATACAACAGGAATGGACAATGTGAACTGGACGACTACCACTAATGCCACACTATCAAATGTGACATCGGTAATGGTCACATCTGGCGCTGATCAGCAATGGGCCAAAATCATCTACACGTACTTAGGACCAAGTATCTGTGCCTTTGGTATATTGTGTAATATTCTGAACTTAATCGTGCTGATGCAGCACCAGCTGAAAGAGTCGCCATACACATATTTAACAGGTCTTGCCTTTACAGATCTTGGTGCTCTTCTCCTTTCATTTCTCTTCATGGTGTTCTCACACAAAAACCAAGGAGTGTACTTCTGGCGGTTTTTCGAAGCGCACATATTCATTCCGTTTGTGAATATTTGTACCAACTCCAGTGTGTGGATAGTTGTGCTGCTCACCATCGAGAGGTTTCTCTTTGTGCGTCACCCTCTGTGGGCTAAAGCCACGTGTGACCGCACCAGTGCTAAGGTGAAAATCGTCTGCATTATACTCCTAATTCTAGCACTAAACATTCCCCGTTTTCTCGTGTTCAAAGTCAGTTACCTTCCTGACGGTACACCATTCCTTAACTCCACAGTATTCCGTAAAAGCGACACTTTTCATGCCATCAATTGGGTTTACGCACTTGTCATCAATTTCATTCCACTTGTTATTCTTAGCACAGCCAACATCTACCTTGTGGTTGCAGTTAAGAGAGCCAGCATCCAACGCGAGGTTCTTCAGATCCGCAACAATAAAGAAGCAGCGTGGCAGCGAGAGCAGATGCGCCTCACTATTACACTCATAAGTATAGTATTTCTATTTATAATTTGCATGATTCCATCAGCCTTTGCAGACTTTCCAATTGCATATGCACTTTTTGGAAAAGGTTACACACAGGAAGAATTCGGTCTCCTACCGGCATATAGAATCACTGGCTACATCAGTAACCTACTTGTATGGTGCAATCTTTCTATCAACTTTGTACTTTACTGTGCATTCAACAACAAATTTCGCCGCGTCATGTGCTGGACATTTCAAAATTTTTTTCACTTTCGTCGCAAGGATGGATCTTTTTTATTATTAGTCAATTTCAAAAACGGACATTCCATCACACGCAACAACAGCAGCCAAACGAACAGCATGACTATGCAGACGAAGGTCTCGTCACTTTCACCCGAGGCCCTGATCAGGACAGAGAAGATAGACAGCAAGAAGAACTCTATAACAGCGACTCTGTATGAAAAACCAGAGCCTTTGTCTGATAATGAAAAAGACAGTGAAAAAGATTGATTTACATTTTGATCATGTGATAGTCACATGATATCAGTCAGTCTTATGACTGAATTTTAGTGTTTGTGGGTCAGATTATGTTGATGATATATGCTCCTAAAAGGGAACAATGCCAATAGACTCAGAATAGTGGGATGGGAGTCTGTGGAAGATTGCCGAGAACACAAAGAATGGTGATGTCATCAAAACATGTATTAATCCAGAATGATTTTTCAGTGATACTTATAGTGCACTTATAATACCAATCAAACAGTAATCAATGACAATTTAACTATATGGATGCTATGATGTCATCAATAAATGTGTGACCTATATAACACATGCATGGACAAATTATGATGTCATCAATATGTGTGTGTTATGATGTCATCAATATGTGTATGAGCTATGAACAATATATGATGTCATCAATAGCTGAGAGTTGTGAACACATCATCACAAAATGTGTGAGCTACGTATAACTATGGACAATATATAACGTTATAAATCAACATAACACATGATCATGTTTTGTGAAGTATTCATACCCTTGTGCTGATTGTGAATGATTGGATCTAAAAATGACACCATTAGCCTTAAATGATGATGTCATCAATAAATGTGTACCCTGATGAGCTTTTACACTATAAATATAAATATGATATAAATCATCCACTTCAAAGACTGCATCATACTGACATAAAACTATCCAATCATATTCAATGTTATAATAATATCAGTCTATGAATATGAAAGTTGATATCATAATTAATTTTGTACAATATGTGAACTTTGATGTATGTCAAATGTATAATAATTGTGTACTGTGATGGTGCATACATTTCTACCTGTTTATTAATCATACATGTGAATGTGCCTCAGAAACAAAATGTTTGATATATAAAACTGTCTATTCCTCCACTATGAAACTCACACATGCATTAATTAAACATCCATAATCCATAATTAGAAACAAACAAAAATGAAATTAATGATCCAAACTACAAAAGAAAATTCATTGAGATTTCATCCTTCAATGTTAAATCTGTTTATCAAGCAATACACAATTTGTTAGGATTTATTTTTCATCTGAAACTGGGCTGTCAGTTATTAGACATTGCTTACTTTAGAGTCATCAGGATTTTCCATTAATCTATTTTTGAGCTTGCTAGCAATCAACAACTTGTCCAGTTGTTATAACTCTAATTTGGTAAAATTGGTATCATTTGAATATAAAGACGTCCAACATAAGATTCAAACATATGCACATTATTGAATCATCTAAATCCCCGTAATAGGTTATCATATTTGACCCAATAAACACCTAGGGTGGTTAAAAACATTTCACAAAATTATTCCAAGGTCTTCAAGTCATTAATTAATTTACAAAAGAAATCTATAGAGAAATTTATAGAGAAATCTACAGAGAAATCTTAAAAGAAATTTACTGAGAAAACTAGAGAAAACTAGAGAAATCTAGACAAATCTATAGAAAAATCTATAGAGAAATCTACAGAGAAAGCTATAGAGAAATCTAAAGAGAAATATAGGGAGAAATCTATAGAGAAATCTATACAGAAATATATCGAGAAATCTATAGAGGAATCTATAGAGAAATCTATAGAGGAATCTATAGAGGAATCCATAGAGAAATCTGTAGAGAAATCTATGGAGAAATCTATAGGGGAATCTAGTGAGGTATCTATAGAGAAATCTAGAGAAAATCTATATACAAATCTAGAGAGAAATCAAGCGAAATTTTCAGTCTGTATTAAAGTCAATGTAAGTGAAATTAAGGGGACAGGGGCACTTATTGGCTCAAATATGGTAATTTTGAAATCTTTAATGGAAATAAAAAGTTCTATACAAATTGATTGCCAACCAAACTATACATTTGTTTTCACTCATTTTCTGTATGAATATTCATCATAAGTACAATGTATGTATATAAAAGTATTTTTATTGTCTATATATATAATTATGTTCTTATATTGTTTCAATTCCTAATTGTTGTTGTCACCATTAGATTAAATAAAATCCCTTTGTTGTTAAATCTGACTATCATTATTATTTATCTATTACCATAAGTTCCATGTACCATCTAACAATATCAATGACCTGATCCAGATCATTTACAAGGAAATGTTACTCTTATCATGGTAAAAAAAAAGAAAATGCCAGAGGCCAGGATCAGAGCATCAGAAATATATGGGGAAAATGCCAGAGGCCAGGATCAGAGCATCTGAAATATATGGGGAAACTGTCAGAGGCCAGGATCAGAGCATCAGTAATATATGGGGAAACTGCCAGAGGCCAGGATCAGAGCATCAGTAATATATGGGGAAAATGCCAGAGGCCAGGATCAGAGCATCAGTAATATATGGGGAAAATGCCAGAGGCCAGGATCAGAGCATCAGAAATATATGGGGAAAATGCCTGAGGCCAGGATCAGAGCATCAGTAATATATGGGGAAAATGCCAGAGGCCAGGATCAGAGCATCAGAAATATATGGGGAAAATGCCAGAGGCCAGGATCAGAGCATCAGAAATATATGGGGAAACTGCCTGAGGCCAGGATCAGAGCATCAGTAATATATGGGGAAAATGCCAGAGGCCAGGATCAGAGCATCAGAAATATATGGGGAAAATGCCAGAGGCCAGGATCAGAGCATCAGAAATATATGGGGAAACTGCCAGAGGCAGGATCAGATCAGAAAGAATCAGTAATATATGGGGAAAATGCCAGAGGCCAGGATCAGAGCATCAGTAATATATGGGGAAAATGCCAGAGGCCAGGATCAGAGCATCAGTAATATATGGGGAAAATGCCAGAGGCCAGGATCAGAGCATCAGTAATATATGGGGAAAATGCCAGAGGCCAGGATCAGAGCATCAGTAATATATGGGGAAAATGCCAGAGGCCAGGATCAGAGCATCAGTAATATATGGGGGAAATGCCAGAGGCCAGGATCAGAGCATCAGAAATATATGGGGAAAATGCCAGAGGCCAGGATCAGAGCATCAGTAATATATGGGGGAAAATGCCTGAGGCCAGGATCAGAGCATCAGTAATATATATATGGGGAAAATGCCAGAGGCCAGGATCAGAGCATCAGAAATATATGGGGAAAATGCCAGAGGCCAGGATCAGAGCATCAGTAATATATGGGGAAAATGCCAGAGGCCAGGATCAGAGCATCAGAAATATATGGGGAAAATGCCAGAGGCCAGGATCAGAGCATCAGAAATATATGGGGAAAATGCCAGAGGCCAGGATCAGAGCATCAGTAATATATGGGGAAAATGCCAGAGGCCAGGATCAGAGCATCAGAAATATATGGGGAAAATGCCAGAGGCCAGGATCAGGCATCAGAATTATGGGAAATGCGAGGCCAGGATCAGAACAAATATATGGGGAAAATGCCAGAGGCCAGGATCAGAGCATCAGAAATATATGGGGAAATGCCAGAGGCCAGGATCAGAGCATCAGTAACGATATATGGGGGAAATGCCAGAGGCCAGGATCAGAGCATCAGAAATATATGGGGAAAATGCCAGAGGCCAGGATCAGAGCATCAGTAATATATGGGGAAAATGCCAGAGGCCAGGATCAGAGCATCAGAAATATATGGGGAAAATGCCAGAGGCCAGGATCAGAGCATCAGTAATATATGGGGAAAATGCCAGAGGCCAGGATCAGAGCATCAGTAATATATGGGGAAAATGCCAGAGGCCAGGATCAGAGCATCAGTAATATATGGGGAAACTGCCAGAGGCCAGGATCAGAGCATCAGTAATATATGGGGAAAATGCCAGAGGCCAGGATCAGAGCATCAGTAATATATGGGGAAAATGCCAGAGGCCAGGATCAGAGCATCAGTAATATATGGGGAAAATGCCAGAGGCCAGGATCAGAGCATCAGAAATATATGGGGAAAATGCCAGAGGCCAGGAATCAGAGCATCAGAGCATCAGTAATATATGGGGAAACTGCCAGAGGCCAGGATCAGAGCATCAGTAATATATGGGGAAAATGCCAGAGGCCAGGATCAGAGCATCAGTAATATATGGGGAAAATGCCAGAGGCCAGGATCAGAGCATCAGTAATATATGGGGAAAATGCCAGAGGCCAGGATCAGAGCATCAGTAATATATGGGGAAACTGCCAGAGGCCAGGATCAGAGCATCAGTAATATATGGGGAAAATGCCAGAGGCCAGGATCAGAGCATCAGTAATATATGGGGAAAATGCCAGAGGCCAGGATCAGAGCATCAGAAATATATGGGGAAAATGCCAGAGGCCAGGATCAGAGCATCAGTAATATATGGGGAAAATGCCAGAGGCCAGGATCAGAGCATCAGAAATATATGGGGAAACTGCCAGAGGCCAGGATCAGAGCATCAGTAATATATGGGGGAAAATGCCAGAGGCCAGGATCAGAGCATCAGTAATATATGGGGAAAATGCCAGAGGCCAGGATCAGAGCATCAGAAATATATGGGGAAAATGCCAGAGGCCAGGATCAGAGCATCAGTAATATATGGGGAAAATGCCAGAGGCCAGGATCAGAGCATCAGTAATATATGGGGAAAATGCCAGAGGCCAGGATCAGAGCATCAGTAATATATGGGGAAAATGCCCAGAGGCCAGGATCAGAGCATCAGTAATATATGGGGAAAATGCCAGAGGCCAGGATCAGAGCATCAGTAATATATGGGGAAAATGCCAGAGGCCAGGATCAGAGCATCAGTAATATATGGGGAAAATGCCAGAGGCCAGGATCAGAGCATCAGTAATATATGGGGAAAATGCCAGAGGCCAGGATCAGAGCATCAGTAAATATATGGGGAAAATGCCAGAGGCCAGGATCAGAGCATCAGAAATATATGGGGAAAATGCCAGAGGCCAGGATCAGAGCATCAGTAATATATGGGGAAAATGCCAGAGGCCAGGATCAGAGCATCAGAGAATATATGGGGAAAATGCCAGAGGCCAGGATCAGAGCATCAGTAATATATGGGGAAAATGCCAGAGGCCAGGATCAGAGCATCAGTAATATATGGGGAAAATGCCAGAGGCCAGGATCAGAGCATCAGTAATATATGGGGAAAATGCCAGAGGCCAGGATCAGAGCATCAGTAATATATGGGGAAAATGCCAGAGGCCAGGATCAGAGCATCAGAAATATATGGGGAAACTGCCAGAGGCCAGGATCAGAGCATCAGTAATATATGGGGAAAATGCCAGAGGCCAGGATCAGAGCATCAGAATATATGGGAAATGCCAGAGGCATCGAATATGGGGAAAATGCAGAGGCCAGGATCAGAGCATCAGAAATATATGGGGAAAATGCCAGAGGCCAGGATCAGAGCATCAGTAATAATATGGGGAAACTGCCAGAGGCCAGGATCAGAGCATCAGTAATATATGGGGAAAATGCCAGAGGCCAGGATCAGAGCATCAGTAATATATGGGGAAAATGCCAGAGGCCAGGATCAGAGCATCAGTAATATATGGGGAAAATGCCAGAGGCCAGGATCAGAGCATCAGAAATATATGGGGAAAATGCCAGAGGCCAGGATCAGAGCATCAGTAATATATGGGGAAAATGCCAGAGGCCAGGATCAGAGCATCAGAAATATATGGGGAAAATGCCAGAGGCCAGGATCAGAGCATCAGAAATATATGGGGAAAATGCCAGAGGCCAGGATCAGAGCATCAGAAAATATATGGGGAAAATGCCAGAGGCCAGGCATCAGAGAATATATGGGAAAGCCAGAATAATCAAGGCCAGGATCAGAGCATCAGTAATATATATGCAGAGGCCAGGATCAGGCATCAGAAATAATGCCAGAGGCCAGGATCAGAGCATCAGTAATATATGGGGAAAATGCCAGAGGCCAGGATCAGAGCATCAGTAATATATGGGGGAGGCAAATGCCAGAGGCCAGGATCAGAGCATCAGAAATATATGGGGAAAATGCCAGAGGCCAGGATCAGAGCATCAGTAATATATGGGGAAATGCCAGAGGCCAGGATCAGAGCATCAGAATATATGGGAAAATGCCAGAGGCAGGATCAGAGCATCAGAAATATATGGGGAAAATGCCAGAGGCCAGGATCAGAGCATCAGAAATATATGGGGAAAATGCCAGAGGCCAGGATCAGAGCATCAGTAATATATGGGGAAATGCAAGCAGATGCCAGAGGCCAGGATCAGAGCATCAGTAATATATGGGGAAAATGCCAGAGGCCAGGATCAGAACATCAGAAATATATGGGGAAACTGCCTGAGGCCAGGATCAGAGCATCAGAAATATATGGGGAAAATGCCAGAGGCCAGGATCAGAGCATCAGAAATATATGGGGAAACTGCCAGAGGCCAGGATCAGAGCATCAGTAATATATGGGGAAAATGCCAGAGGCCAGGATCAGAGCATCAGAAATATATGGGGAAAATGCCAGAGGCCAGGATCAGAGCATCAGAAATATATGGGGAAAATGCCAGAGGCCAGGATCAGAGCATCAGAAATATATGGGGAAAATGCCAGAGGCCAGGATCAGAGCATCAGTAATATATGGGGAAACTGCCAGAGGCCAGGATCAGAGCATCAGTAATATATGGGGAAAATGCCAGAGGCCAGGATCAGAGCATCAGAAATATATGGGGAAAATGCCAGAGGCTAGGATCAGAGCATCAGAAATATATGGGGAAAATGCCAGAGGCCAGGATCAGAGCATCAGTAATATATGGGGAAACTGCCAGAGGCCAGGATCAGAGCATCAGAAATATATGGGGAAACTGCCAGAGGCCAGGATCAGAGCATCAGTAATATATGGGGGAAATGCCAGAGGCCAGGATCAGAGCATCAGAAATATATGGGGAAAATGCCAGAGGCCAGGATCAGAGCATCAGAAATATATGGGGAAAATGCCAAGGCCAGGATCAGAGCATCAGTAATATATGGGGAAACTGCCAGAGGCCAGGATCAGAGCATCAGTAATATATGGGGAAAATGCCAGAGGCCAGGATCAGAGCATCAGTAATATATGGGGAAAATGCCAGAGGCCAGGATCAGAGCATCAGAAATATATGGGGAAACTGCCAGAGGCCAGGATCAGAGCATCAGTAATATATGGGGAAAATGCCAGAGGCCAGGATCAGAGCATCAGTAATATATGGGGAAAATGCCAGAGGCCAGGATCAGAGCATCAGTAATATATGGGGGAAAATGCCAGAGGCCAGGATCAGAGCATCAGTAATATATGGGGAAACTGCCTGAGGCCAGGATCAGAGCATCAGTAATATATGGGGAAAATGCCAGATGCCAGGATCAGAGCATCTGAAATATATGGGGAAAATGCCAGAGGCCAGGATCAGAGCATCAGAAATATATGGAGAAAATGCCAGAGGCCAGGATCAGAGCATCAGAAATATATGGGGAAACTGCCTGAGGCAAGGATCAGAGCATCAGAAATATATGGGGAAAATGCCAGAGGCCAGTATCAGAGCATCAGAAATATATGGGGAAACTTTCAGTCTCCGCTTTTGTTTCATGAAATCAGAGCCTGGTGTGGGACTAGATGACCTAAAAATCAGATATGAACAAATGTTGGTTATAGGCTTCAATTTCACTTTGAATTAAATACACTGAAAATAAGAAAACTATGATGGTTTTCTTACTGATTTCTTTTGCAAATTGGTTTATGGCTAACTTTGTAGATAATTTTATGAAAGGTAAGTTCAAATTTGTTTCTTATTGGGTCAAATATGGTAAATCATTTAAAACAGTTTGTACAAAGAGACCTTAAAAGATCATTATGTAGTACGTCTTTCAACTTGGTGACTCAGCTCTTATATCAAATATGCATGGCTGTGGTGGCTGATTAGTTAAGATTTTTCGACATATTGCCACGTGGTAGGTTTTCTCTGGGCACTCCGGCTTTCCTCCATCAATAAAGCTAGCATATCCTGATATAACCCTGACTGTTAATTGGACATTAAGCCAATAAAACCAAACTGTATGTATCACATCTCTTCACCTACTGGTTATAGAGATGAGGTCTTTGACAATTAAGTGACCTTGGTAAAAGTCCAAAATTACTGTCATTCTTCTCATTAATGGTAACCAACATTTAATTATATACTTAAGCTCTTTGTAAATAATGACACATAGACAGAAATACAAGATTACCGGGGAATATGCACCTTCATGCATTCTGTTCCTTTCGCTGACCCTTCCTACTAAATACCAGCATAAACTGCATCCCTATCTTCTCTTCCTTACTTAAATTACACTTTCAAATTCCAACACAACAGGAGGTAAATTCATTGTGATATTTCTACACTGACAGTTTGCTGCTAACTTGTATTATGTTTATGATAAAGTTACACAAACATCAAACTTTGGTTCACAGATTAGAAACGGAAGTTCCAGGCTAGCTGTCATAGAGTGACTTACATAATCATTGTTTAGACAGCAATTTCTACAAACATTTCATTTATTCCGCTTAAATTGTTTACATGTTATATAAAATTGGAAATGTCTAAAAAGACCTGAATGTACTTGCATGCATATCCCATATGAAATCTGAACTCCATACAACCGAACAGGATGTATAAAACACATCTTCGATATTCTAGAGGTTACTATCACTATCATTATATATATCCAGGCCTAGACTATATGGTGAAACAAAAGGCATTTCAGGAGAAAAAACTGCCAAATCATAAACCTATAATTCCTTTGGAGATTACAAAGAGCCAAACTTCAAAACAATATCCTGTACCTTATGTTACTGAATTCCTCTGATGTACGTTAAAGGACCAAACTACCTGTCTCATCTGTTGTCTCACACAGAGCCTTCAGTTGTGTTATGTATCAGTCAAGGGTGGATATTATGACAGAAATAGTAACCTATGTATACAACAAATTACAAGACGTGGGTAACACTAATTTTCCCACCACACCTCAATTTCATAATGGGAGCATAAGATATATGTGATTTATCTGTTCATGCAGTGACAATGACCTTGACCCTTACTTAAAATCTATTAAATCCTGTCCTTTTCTGTACAATATCATAATGAAATCACAAAAATCCTATGAATTATGAGCAAAATAGTAACTCTTAGCAATAAAATTGATGATTGTGACATAGTGACCTTGACTTCTGACACAACGATCTTGACCTATGATTATAGCCATTTTCTCAATTCTAATTTTGCTTTATTATTTCATAAAAGAAGTTTACAAAATATTCAAAATTTGAACATTGGTCTTTCAAACCTTGAACCTCCAATTAATGCATTTTGTCCCAGAGAAACTTTTGTCTCTGTTGGATATATGCCCAAGGCTTTATGTCCCTTGCAGACACTGGCAAATCCCGCAATGATTTCTGTGTTAAAAATGGGCAACACGTTTTGTCCCCAACAGACAAAGGAAACTCTCCACAATGTCCCAACAGACATGATAAATACTTTTAAATCCACAACCCCAATAACTCTCTTGTACATGCACATACCAGGTGGTAAAATTACTTTTTGAGATTGGGAAAAAAAATAGCTGAGAAGAATCTGAGCTGCATGTTTCAGCAATTATCACAGCTAAGAGGAACGGTTTAAGAACCCACCAAATGCTGCTGTGTTTTTATTAATGTGAAGACTTTGCTCTAAAGAATCCATTGTTTTTACAATGAGAGTTTGTCAAGCAATCATGACTATTAGTCATATCGCCCACCCTACAGCTCAGGAAATGTACTTGGATATTTATGCCGAAACTGAAAGTCACAGGTGCATTTACACAGGTTTTGTATTTCACTTCAACATTAAGCTTTCATGATTTGTTTATATACTCAAAAAGTACTTTTGAAATTCTGTAAGATCCTTTTCGACAAAGTTCAGGTAACTTTGGATTAAAGAACATTTATTTTCAGTTGAAATTTTAATCTGAAACCTGATTTCAAAAGTGCACTTTTGTTTGTGATTTTGAAATTACAAAGGTACAGCTACTGGTAAATAATCGTGACTTCACAAAAGTACATGGTGGTCTGACGTCTGGAGTTACCAAAAGTTTTGTAACATTCTTTTAATGGCGCAGCCATTTTAAACATGGATAATGCAATTGTAATGAGTGAAGGTGAAAAACAGTTTAAAGTATAATCATAGCAGTGATTGGAAATCTGTCATTTGGACAGCTAGACGGAGGGGGTGTATGATAACATTAAGTAATGATACATTTATGGTAAAACTGAACATGACAAGATCATAAAATCAACCTCTGATTCAATTGATATTTTACTACAAATCATTGACACTTCAACACAAGTAGCTGACAAGGACTTTACATGGCTATTTTCCATCTTTTGACTCGAAGGAGTGGAATGACCACGACAATGAAACAGACGGATCACCCGCTGTCAATCCAAATGACTGGGTACCACATGTAACTATGCATGCTACAATGTTTCATACAATATTGAATGAAAACGTGGGTGCGCGAGCATAGGCTTGTCTGTATGCCTGGCAAGCGGTAAAATTACAAGATCATGTGACAGGATAAAGATGTCAAAACCTGGAGATACATATGTCTATAACAGACTGGTCAACTGCTATTGATTTTTGTTTCCATTTATAATTGAAATGTTTGACCCCTCCTATGACAAAACCATTCTATAATGTTACACAATGCTTACAGAACTGTTTGCACTCGAACTCCAAATACTTTCTTGTGTAAAATTTTTGTGTGATTTACATTTTTGATGATTTAATTACAGTAGAAGTGTGAATTTGTAATATATATCCAACTTCTAAAAGTATAATACAGTATTCATTTTAATTGTAAATGGCAATTTAATTAAATGAGTGCACATCTTTCATGAGATATTTGTTATCTACTGGTGAAAGTACCGAAATATTTCACATTTCATGGCCAATACCTGTGTTTTGTGAAAGGATTACCTTACATATAGTGGCTGACAGCTATACCTCATCAAAACAAGACAATTAATGAATGCCCAACTATGGAGCATTTTGTATTTAACCAAATCCCTTACATTGCTATATCTTTCATGTAAATGATGTAGACTTCTTGTGTACAAATAAGCTTTCTCTTTATGGAAAATCTTTTTATTGTAATTAAAATTGTGTATGACATATGAATGTGACATCAAAAAATTGATAATGAAAAAAAAAAAAAAAAATTTTTTTAGAGCATTATATAATTAGCAGCTCAAATGAAATGTCCTGGCCGTCCCTGGGTGATTTCTTTGCTTTTCAAGACACACAAATGGGACATTGGTATGGTAGAAGTCCAGCCACAGTCTGAAAATAGACGGGTGTGCCCTAAATAATTTGGCAAGCAATTACAAAAAGACCCCATATTGAGTAGAGAATGATATCAATGATTGCTTTAATGAACAGATGGAGATATCCCTGGGAGATTACGTCAGAACCTCACTTCAGTCTCTATAATCTGTACTTCTGAACACTGTATTACATTGCATCCCTTCAGTTGTTTAATCAATTACCACATCATTGATATGTTATAAGAATAGGAAGCATTTACATGCATTATGAATTAAAATCAAGTCCTGTAAAACAGTAGATTCCCATTTCTCCCGTATCTGACAGGGATATCCCACGGTTGGTAGGGGAAAGATAACTCTGTCTTTTACTGGCCCGGGGTAGGGAAAAGACAGCTCACATCCAGACCACTAGACATGATCGATGTGACGTCAACATTATATGCAGCGATTATCGGTGGCAACGTCATTAATTTTGACACATTGCGATGTTCCTATGATGGTGGCGCTTTGGAAATGTTTCTATATGACTTCATTTTCATAATGTTTCGTTAAAGTATGGGAGAAAAAGCATTTAACATGGGTATGTCATGTTGACAGGTATGTCTCAATTACAGTGAAAGTTTTCGGCTGTCAACCCCCAACCCTTGGCAAGCCTAGGCCTCTGGTTGGCAAGCCAAAATCTTTCACTCGTGTTGAGATATCATTGTCCACCTGACAGGCCAATGTAAGATTCTTAACTAGTCCCTGCCTCCATAAGAAATTCAGGCAGGATGGGATGGCATGCAACAAGGATTGCGGGCATGGGATGTACATGGATGGGTAAAAACTTGTTTTATCTTGAGATCCCAGAGGGATCTTGGCGCCCACCAAAGAATGATCTATGTCTGACAATGGAAAGAGGGATCTTTTCTCTGCTTTTCAAACTTTTGCAAACATACTACATATAAAATTTGAGACAGATCGCTTCAGTACTTTCTGAGAAATAGCAGTAACAAACTTCAACTATCAAAATCCAAGATGGCTCCTTGGCGGCCATCTTGTAAATCGATCGGTCCCAAATCGAAATATGCACAACTAGGGCCATAGAGGAACCTATATATGAAATTTGAGACAGATTCATTCAATACTTTCTGAGAAATAGTGATAACAAACTTTAACTATCAAATTCCAAGATGGCAGCCTGGCGGCCATTTTGTTGACCGATCGATCCAAAAACGCATTATGCACAACAAGAGCCCTAGGGAAACCTACATATGAAATATGAGAAAGATCCCTTCAGTACTTTGTGAGAAATAGCGATAACAAACTTTAACTATCAAATTCCAAGATGGCAGCCTGGCGGCCATTTTGTTGACCGATCGATCCAAAAACACATTATGCACAACAAGAGCCCTAGGGAAACCTACATATGAAATATGAGAAAGATCCCTTCAGTACTTTGTGAGAAATAGCGATATTAATCTTTAACTATCAAAATCCAAGATGGCTGCCTGGCGGCCATTTTGTTGACCGATCGATCCAAAAACGCATTATGCACAACTAGGGCCCTAGGGGAACCTACATATGAAATTTGAGAAAGATCCCTTCAGTACTTTCTGAGAAATAGCGATAACAAACTTTAAGTATTAAAATCCAAGATGGCTGCCTGGCGGCCATCTTGTTAACCGATTGGTCCCAAAATGCAATATGCACAACTAGGGCCCTAGGGGAACCTACATATGAAATTTGAGAAAGATCCCTTTAGTACTTTCTGAGAAATAGCGATAACAAACTTTAAGTATTAAAATCCAAGATGGCTGCCTGGCGGCCATCTTGTTAACCGATTGGTCCCAAAATGCAATATGCACAACTAGGGCCCTAGGGGAACCTACATATGAAATTTGAGAAAGATCCCTTCAGTACTTTCTGAGAAATAGCGATAACAAACTTTAAGTATCAAAATCCAAGATGGCTGCCTGGCGGCCATCTTGTTAACCGATTGGTCCCAAAATGCAATATGCACAACTAGGGCCCTAGGGGAACCTACATATGAAATTTGAGAAAGATCTCTTCAGTACTTTCTGAGAAATAGCGATAACAAACTTTAAGTATCAAAATCCAAGATGGCTGCCTGGCGGCCATCTTGTTAACCGATTGGTCCCAAAATGCAATATGCACAACTAGGGCCCTAGGGGAACCTACATATGAAATTTGAGAAAGATCCCTTCAGTGCTTTCTGAGAAATAGCGATAACAAGAATTGTTAACGGACGGACGGACGGAAGGACGGACGGAAGGACGGACGGACCACGGACAAAAAGCGATTTGAATAGCCCACCATCTGATGATGGTGGGCTAAAAACTTGTGTTTTATCTTGTGTTGCAAGTTGTTGTTTTTTCAATTTTTTCTTGTTTTTTTTTTTGTTATTTTGTTTTTGTTTTTCTGTTTTAGATTATCAATAAAAGAACAAACATGAAAATGGAAGACTTTCTACTGTTGTATATACTATACATCTAATACTCCATCATGATGTACAACATACACCCTTAAAACACGTGTAATTAAGCACTGACACTCTCCATTTATCTACTGCCATTCAGTGCATAAACCAACAAAACCGAGCACGATGCAGATTAGAAATTATTACCATGCATGAATTTTAATATTTCAGGGTCGTTTACAGTCAGTAATAACATTTTTTATCACAAAATTCATCGGTTATGAAGTGAATTCGCCAACTTCATGTTTTTGCATGTGTGTCATGAATTATGTAACCTGACCTTCCAATGTCAAAAGATATAAAATGACATTTTGTCAGGATTTATAGATGTCAAAACAAATTTCTTTTCCCCTCAGTTTTCACATATACGTGTAATTTTAATCAATCATGGAGAAAGGTTTGTTTTTATATCCTACAACATTTTATATACACCTTTAATTCAGTTATCATTTTTGTGAGTTATGATAAGTAAATGCAGATATTTCTGTTAAGACTTTAACTCGTTTTTATAAAATACTGGTATCATACGAATTTTCATTTACAACTTTATCTATGAATATAATTGGTTGTTTCAGATACAAATCCTTGACAACAGCCATAAAAAAAATGACATATGGTTTAAATTTACAAAGTAAGATAGCATTAAATAGACAAAGAGAAATATAAAGTTGTCCTTCTATGTTATCCTAACAGCGTTCTAACACAGTTTATAAAAGATGGACGATCTCACGAAAGTAAATAGGTTCATGAACATACCTTCCACCTCTCTAATTTTCTTAATCTTCCTGAAAATTAAACTATAAAATTTGGAACATGTCCAACCAAGGCTAGAGATCCTGCCAAAGTTAACTTAAACATTCCAGTAGTCGCAGGCATACCAAATACCATGAACACTTAATTTCATTAAATATCTAATGAGGAAATCTAAGCATTTTTGATTAAGTTTTTTGTTCTTTAATTTCTAAACAGTACCAGTAATTTACTTGGGAAGTAATTCATACACACATTGATAATTTGCACACAGTTATCTGCATCTACCGTATTTCACCGCAAATAAGACCCCTCCCGCAAATAAGACCCCCCACCTATTTTGACACATTTTCAGACTTAGGGGGGATGTCTGCAAATAAGACCCCCCACCTATTTTTCAGTTTACTGGATGATGGATTTGAGCAATGGAGTAATTAAAGATATCACCAAAATGATTTTGTATCGGAACTTCTTTTTGTTTGTTTTATCGGCATAGAAAAATCACGTAGTAAACAACTGTTTGTGTGCTTGTTATTTTTGTCATTTAATTCAAGTTAATTCACGGGTGATTTAATTTAATTATCAATAAATAAGAATTGTGAACAGTGCTCATATTTAATTGGAGGCTATTTTCAGCTAAATACGCCGATATATGTTTCTATGAACACTTCCTATCGGCATGGTCAACACGTTTTAGTGTTCGTACGGCTTGTCATTTTTTACATGAATCGGCAAAGATATTCGTCATTGATGCAGATCGTTTCTGCAGTCGTGGATTCTAACTCAATACAATCATTACCTAAAATATCTACTTAAGGCATTTACAGTTTCAAATATGTTTATTTGTGAACGTAACGTACCTGTAGTTCACGATCAGTTGGAGAAACCATGCTTTACTTTTCGGCCGCCATGTTTTGTTTACGCAGTCAGTATAATATGATTAGCCGCAAAGTTTCGTATTTTACTCTGGATACAAAAATACTTGCTACGATGTTTTAATGCAGTTAATACTTGGATTAAGATCTGAAATATTATCAAACTATCGTCGTATCAATAGCAATACCGATCAAATTCCCAAACACGACGCGGTGTGAAAATGTGAAAGTATGGCTTCAACCCGGCGCCATTTTCCTACACATGTGCGTAACGATGTTACAAACAACTGCATCAGTGCATGATGTCGGCACGTTGAAGTTAAATCACGATCGTTTGCTCATTTGGCTGAGAAGAATGTACGTAAATTCTTCTGTTTATGAACAAATTTGATATGTAAACGTTTGCAGTGAATTTTAAATAGGCCTGAGTCTGAACGGCGATCGTCCTTCCGATTCACGTGTTTACTAAGACAGAGATGTAGTTGTGATCGTAAACAATAACCTAATTTGAATATTTTTAAATAACTATACGATTATTAAAACTTCTGGATTAAAGTGACATTGCTTATGATGCTGTTTCTTCGTTTTGATTCATTGGTGAATGTCCGCGTGACTCTTGCAAAAATGTGCGTTTCCCTTTCAGACTTACGTTACAACTGCCCTAGTATTGTTTATATTTTAATTTGTCATAACATTTGATTTAATTTTACTCACACGTCTTCATTATTATTATTGATACTTGAACATCTTGCTATTACCCATCTGTCATATGACTGTTACAACAATGACAGGACATTAAAAAATCCAAGATGGCGACCTCATAGATCGATGTTATCAGGCGGGTTGTCCGCAAATAAGACCCCCCACCACTTTTGACCTTTATTTCTTCTCTGGGAGGGGGGTCTTATTTGCGGTGAAATACGGTATAGGACTGCATTATATATATAAAAAGAGTAGTGTACCACTTCGATTTTACAGGGTCATTTAAATAATTTCAATTAATAAACAATACAGATATACAGTAATAAGTATATACATTCCGTAATTCATATCAAAAAGTTATCTGCCCTTGCAGGTAGCTATTGAATGTGACATCACATATTTCTGAGGGTAATGTCATACTTTTCAGAGAAACCAAGCCGAGTTTTGCTCACAAATGAATGACATCAAAATGGATACCAATCCATTAGGGAGGTAATTATGTAATATATATAGGATCTTACATGAGTGTTCATTTCATATGAGATTTTTTGAAACAAGTCTAAGAAGTTTTTATTTTTGCGAGCCTTGGCGAGCAAAAATTAAAACTTCGAGACAAGTTTCATAAAATCTCATATGAAATGAACACAAATTTAAGATACTTTTTATCACGTAACTCCAAATACCTACATAACAAAGAATTTCACGTCAAAACGTACCCCGAAAATCCAGCAGAGGCCACCATTTTTTCCTATCGTCCTTGTAATCCTGATGTCACATCATTTTTCTTATGTTTCTTTGTTTTTTTTTTATTGTTTCTTTTTTACTTCACAATGGATTTCCAGCCAATGAAAATTGCTCCAGGTGACATATGCAAAAATATTACATGGGCGAAATCACTGGATAATATGCGGATTATGCGATAAAAAAAATACAGAATACATGTATGCAGTATAACCTGTCAAAATTTTCCTTTTTAATTTGTAGTAATACAAAAAACTTGCTGGTCCCAGTAACATATATAAAAAATAAATAGCAACCATCTCAGATTTAATTCCAAATGAAATAATTAAATTACAGAATAAATTTGAAGTGTACTTATACATGATATGATATCAGTAAGCACTATCAAGGTATCTGTTGGGGAGAAAACGGCCCTGTTGTAGAAAAAACGTGAGTAGATATTGGGTTACATAACTCTCACCCAAGTGACTTGGCAAACAAACATCACAAACTTTTATTACTATAGAGATAGTCCGATCATGGACCCCCAAGACGCGGGTCTTGAGCATCAGGACACATAGGTGGTTCCAGACACTTAAGATCTGATGGGCTCACTTCACATCAGAAAAAAAAAAACATGGCAGAAACATGTAGGCAGGTGTCAAAAAAATACTCATTTTATTTCTCGTATAATGGTCTTGATGCTGAACGAGATGGGCTATAAAACACATATATAACATTGATAACAGACATAGGATGAAACCTAGGTGGTCTCAGAATACTTTCACTGAATAAGCACTTAAATAATGTGAGATTAATTTCCGTAAGACAAGATAGCAAAGTTAAAGTGAAATCTGACCACCAGTTGTGAAATCAATTTTTTTTATCTCTAATATATATACTACATTACATAAACGCATTAGATGTATTTGAGAACATGTAAAAAGATAATAAATACCAGAAAAAAAAGATACAGTAGATAGTGATATATATCAATGACATTTAGTGGCAGACATGAAGTCATGCAAATCAAGATTCACTCCCAGAATGCCTATTTCCTGTTTGGAACCTCAATGGATGTGGTAGCGGTGACAGTTAATTGACCCAAAGAAATCGGAGCCACGCTTACGACTCTCAAAAGAGTTCCCAAAGGTCCAAATATCTCCAATACTGGTATTCATATACGTCTGGTATACCAGAAATATGTACAACATGAAACTAGAGATTCTAAAACTGCAACACAAATCTCTGCAAACAAATCATTTTTGCACTGTTATAATGAACTGATTCATGATGGGAATCAGCCACTTGTACTTCACATTTAAGTGCAATTATGCAAACAACGACAACAGCTCCCTCATGCGTAACAAAGGTCATGAACAGCCACATGTCGTAGCAAAACTTTCCACCCAAAGTATATTTGAGAAAACAATTGAATTATTACAGCATTGTTAAATACACCTCAACAAAGACATGATGCAGGTTTGAAGAAGCAAAACCACTTCACTAAAAAAAGATAACATAGTTTTCTTTCAAAACAATGATCATTAAAAGTGGTTTAGGATAAAATCTGTAAAACGATGCCAGTTCAGACTGAAGTACTGTAATTCTTCTCTGAGTCTAGACACACACATATAAACTCATTCACCTTTATGATGAACCCAGTTCTAGTGCTTTTTTAGATTGTTCATATGACTTTTCAAATTGAAAACTCCCTTTGTATGTACAAAGCTGGTGTATCTTATTTATCAAGTACATGTAAATCCTGTCCATTGGTCTGCAGGAGAACCAACAAAAAGTGTTCATAATTTATTTATTTTTTTTTTTTTTTTTACTTTTAAATCTTGTTTGTTACTAGTCCTTTTCAATGGCAAGAGTCATGTGCCAGGTTTGGGTGGTAAAAGGAAAGCCAGAGTATCAGAAGGAAAACCTACAGTCAATAACCTCAATACTGATAAGTATCCTGCATGTGAATTTTGATCTTGTGACCCTAAAAGGAAGGACTATTACATATTAATACCTTAACATGTCTGCCACTGCAGTCTCATTTTTATTTTTTGCCTTCTTATCTAAACATAACAGGATATAACACTTTACTCTGTTAAATTCAAATCATTACATGCAACCTGGTGCACATGAAACATAAATAAAATGTATTGATTCCACTTAATGACCTACTCACCTCCAATCAACCTCTGATTCATCAAAGTGTTTTAAAATCAAAGATCAATGTTGTAAAAATGTTTGCTACACTTAAGGATGGTGACAGATGCTACAGATAACACTTGGTCAGCTATCCACTGGTGTTAGACTTCAGGTCTCCATGGCAACCAAACTACCTTCAGGAAATTGGGGGCAATTGACAACGGGATGCTTTTTATTTTTCCAGATTGAAACTTTGGACTAATGCTTGTAAGTGAAGCTCACTGATGTCAAAGAGAAAGAAGTCGGAAGTTCAATTTAATGACATGACCATCTTGGTAAACTTAAAATCTCAACACAATACATTTTTTTTCTGGAACCGAGATCAAACATACAAATAATTAGGAGTGTTAACCATGTAGGACATGATGGAAAAGGACGCAATGGGAAACAATGGGACACAATGGTACATGATAGGACACAATGGTAAACAATGGGACACAATGGTACATAATAGGACACAATGGGAAACAATGGGACATAATGGTACATAATAGGACACAATGGTAAACAATGGGACACAATGGTACATGATAGGACACAATGGTAAACAATGGGACACAATGGTACATGATAGGAAACAATGGTAAACAATGGGACACAATGGTACATAATAGGACACAATGGTAAACAATGGGACACAATGGTACATGATAGGAAACAATGGTAAACAATGGGACACAATGGTACATGATAGGAAACAATGGTAAACAATGGGACACAATGGTACATGATAGGACACAATGGTAAACAATGGGACACAATGGTACATAATAGGACACAATGGGAAACAATGGGACACAATGGTACATGATAGGACACAATGGTAAACAATGGGACACAATGGTACATGATAGGAAACAATGGTAAACAATGGGACACAATGGTACATGATAGGACACAATGGTAAACAATGGGACACAATGGTACATAATAGGACACAATGGGAAACAATGGGACACAATGGTACATGATAGGACACAATGGTAAACAATGGGACACAATGGGACATAATAGGACACAATGGTAAACAATGGGACACAATGGTACATAATAGGACACAATGGTAAATAATGGGACACAATGGTACATGATAGGAAACAATGGTAAACAATGGGACACAATGGTACATAATAGGACACAATGGGAAAATATGGGACACAATGGTACATGATAGGAAACAATGGGACACAATGGTACATGATAGGACACAATGGTAAACAATGGGACACAATGGTACATAATAGGACACAATGGTAAACAATGGGACACAATGGTACATGATAGGAAACAATGGGACACAATGGTTAAAAACTTGCTGGTCCCAGTAACATATATAAAAAATAAATAGCAACCATCTCAGATTTAATTCCAAATGAAATAATTAAATTACAGAATAAATTTGAAGTGTACTTATACATGATATGATATCAGTAAGCACTATCAAGGTATCTGTTGGGGAGAAAACGGCCCTGTTGTAGAAAAAACGTGAGTAGATATTGGGTTACATAACTCTCACCCAAGTGACTTGGCAAACAAACATCACAAACTTTTATTACTATAGAGATAGTCCGATCATGGACCCCCAAGACGCGGGTCTTGAGCATCAGGACACATAGGTGGTTCCAGACACTTAAGATCTGATGGGCTCACTTCACATCAGAAAAAAAAAAACATGGCAGAAACATGTAGGCAGGTGTCAAAAAAATACTCATTTTATTTCTCGTATAATGGTCTTGATGCTGAACGA
This sequence comes from Argopecten irradians, assembly GCF_041381155.1. Taxonomy (NCBI): domain Eukaryota; kingdom Metazoa; phylum Mollusca; class Bivalvia; order Pectinida; family Pectinidae; genus Argopecten; species Argopecten irradians. The sequence continues at coordinate 37,547,284 of NC_091135.1, forward strand.
GATGGGCTATAAAACACATATATAACATTGATAACAGACATAGGATGAAACCTAGGTGGTCTCAGAATACTTTCACTGAATAAGCACTTAAATAATGTGAGATTAATTTCCGTAAGACAAGATAGCAAAGTTAAAGTGAAATCTGACCACCAGTTGTGAAATCAATTTTTTTTATCTCTAATATATATACTACATTACATAAACGCATTAGATGTATTTGAGAACATGTAAAAAGATAATAAATACCAGAAAAACAAGATACAGTAGATAGTGATATATATCAATGACATTTAGTGGCAGACATGAAGTCATGCAAATCAAGATTCACTCCCAGAATGCCTATTTCCTGTTTGGAACCTCAATGGATGTGGTAGCGGTGACAGTTAATTGACCCAAAGAAATCGGAGCCACGCTTACGACTCTCAAAAGAGTTCCCAAAGGTCCAAATATCTCCAATACTGGTATTCATATACGTCTGGTATACCAGAAATATGTACAACATGAAACTAGAGATTCTAAAACTGCAACACAAATCTCTGCAAACAAATCATTTTTGCACTGTTATAATGAACTGATTCATGATGGGAATGAGCCACTTGTACTTCACATTTAAGTGCAATTATGCAAACAACGACAACAGCTCCCTCATGTGTAACAAAGGTCATGAACAGCCACATGTCGTAGCAAAACTTTCCACCCAAAGTATATTTGAGAAAACAATTGAATTATTACAGCATTGTTAAATACACCTCAACAAAGACATGATACAGGTTTGAAGAAGCAAAACCACTTCACTAAAAAAAGATAACATAGTTTTCTTTCAAAACAATGATCATTAAAAGTGGTTTAGGATAAAATCTGTAAAACGATGCCAGTTCAGACTGAAGTACTGTAATTCTTCTCTTGAGTCTAGACACACACATATAAACTCATTCACCTTTATCATGAACCCAGTTCTGGTGCTTTTTTAGATTGTACATATGACTTTTCAATATTGAAAACTCCCTTTGTATGTACAAAGCTGGTGTATCTTATTTATCAAGTACATGTAAATCCTGTCCATTGGTCTGCAGGAGAACCAACAAAAAGTGTTCATAATTTTTTTTTTTTTTTTACTTTTAAATCTTGTTTGTTACTAGTCCTTTTCAATGGCAAGAGTCATGTGCCAGGTTTGGGTGGTAAAAGGAAAGCCAGAGTATCAGAAGGAAAACCTACAGTCAATAACCTCAATACTGATAAGTATCCTGCATGTGAATTTTGATCTTGTGACCCTAAAAGGAAGGACTATTACATATTAATACCTTAACATGTCTGCCACTGCAGTCTCATTTTTATTTTTTGCCTTCTTATCTAAACATAACAGGATATAACACTTTACTCTGTTAAATTCAAATCATTACATGCAACCTGGTGCACATGAAACATAAATAAAATGTATTGATTCCACTTAATGACCTACTCACCTCCAATCAACCTCTGATTCATCAAAGTGTTTTAAAATCAAAGATCAATGTTGTAAAAATGTTTGCTACACTTAAGGATGGTGACAGATGCTACAGATAACACTTGGTCAGCTATCCACTGGTGTTAGACTTCAGGTCTCCATGGCAACCAAACTACCTTCAGGAAATTGGGGGCAATTGACAACGGGATGCTTTTTATTTTTCCAGATTGAAACTTTGGACTAATGCTTGTAAGTGAAGCTCACTGATGTCAAAGAGAAAGAAGTCGGAAGTTCAATTTAATGACATGACCATCTTGGTAAACTTAAAATCTCAACACAATACATTTTTTTTCTGGAACCGAGATCAAACATACAAATAATTAGGAGTGTTAACCATGTAGGACATGATGGAAAAGGACGCAATGGGAAACAATGGGACACAATGGTACATGATAGGACACAATGGTAAACAATGGGACACAATGGTACATAATAGGACACAATGGGAAACAATGGGACATAATGGTACATAATAGGACACAATGGGAAACAATGGGACACAATGGTACATAATAGGACACAATGGTAAATAATGGGACACAATGGTACATGATAGGACACAATGGTAAACAATGGGACACAATGGTACATAATAGGACACAATGGGAAACAATGGGACACAATGGTACATAATAGGACACAATGGTAAACAATGGGACACAATGGTACATGATAGGACACAATGGTAAACAATGGGACACAATGGTACATGATAGGACACAATGGTAAACAATGGGACACAATGGTACATAATAGGACACAATGGGAAACAATGGGACACAATGGTACATGATAGGACACAATGGTAAACAATGGGACACAATGGTACATGATAGGAAACAATGGTAAACAATGGGACACAATGGTACATGATAGGACACAATGGTAAACAATGGGACACAATGGTACATAATAGGACACAATGGGAAACAATGGGACACAATGGTACATAATAGGACACAATGGTAAACAATGGGACACAATGGTACATAATAGGACACAATGGGAAACAATGGGACACAATGGTACATAATAGGACACAATGGTAAACAATGGGACACAATGGTACATGATAGGACACAATGGTAAACAATGGGACACAATGGTACATAATAGGACACAATGGTAAATAATGGGACACAATGGTACATGATAGGAAACAATGGGACACAATGGTACATGATAGGACACAATGGTAAACAATGGGACACAATGGTACATAATAGGACACAATGGGAAACAATGGGACACAATGGTACATGATAGGAAACAATGGGACACAATGGTACATGATAGGACAAAATGGGAAACAATGGGACACAATGGTACATGATAGGACACAATTGGACATGATGGGACACAATGAAGAATGATGACATGATGGGAGCTGATGTGAAGGGACTCATTAGAAAGGGCGCACATGGGCAACATATTTTTGGACAATTTTTTTCTTCACCACGTTCAATGATGATGAGACTATTATAGAAATATGTCATTTTTAATAAATAAAAAACCTCTTAATTATAAAAATTGATAAAGGAACTAGACCCATTGGCTCGAGTTGCGTCCACTGATATTTCTCATTATCATCCTAGACAGAAGAGAAAGCTTGGCAGGATCCAATTAATTCATTAATTCTGTACAGTGAATAAACGTCTAAATGATCCGACATTTCAGACGCCGAAAAACTTAAAAGAGGATCTGTGAACAGTTAGTATAGACAACAAAAAAAGCCCAAGCTTAGCCTGGTTCTGGTGGCTGGGTTAATTGAAGATCATATAGACCTGGAACATTCTGGATTAAGTTGAAATATAAACTATAGATGAAAGATATTCGGAATTCCTTCATTAAGGATACAACAGACATCAAAGAAAATCTATAAGAAGTCTATTTTAACCTGAAACCTGCTCAACCACAGGTATATGTCTAATAAAGTTTAGGTCCTAATTACTGTTATGTTAATAAAAATCTCTGTTTTGTTTCGTTGAGGTTGAAATACTCTGTGTTCAGTTGGGTGTAGAGATATTTGTTGGGTCAACTAACAGTAAGTTGGGGATTGAGATCTTCTTTGGGTCAATTAAAAGTAAGTTGGAAGTTTAGATCTCCTTGTTAGGATCAATTAAAGAGTAAATTTGGGGTTGAGATCTTCTGTGAGCAAATTAAGATAACTTCAGAGTTACGTTAGAATGTTGAGAACATCTGTGTACCTGTGAATCATTTAATAATATTTAAAATGAGGATTATACTAATTGAAGGCTTTATTATACATATGAAGAGCTTTCCTTATAAAATCACCCCAGTTTCCATGTTGTAAGTTAATATCACCTGCCATCTCACACCCATTATAACATTCATAGCCTATAACTCTGATACTCCCTAGCGAGCTTAAACTAATTCCGATCAACCAAAACTGCAAGCACTTTCATTTTTATCTAACAAATGAGAGACTTTCTGTAATACCGTAAGTCTGATTTTATCGTTTTCACACTATAAAATAGCACGAGGCAGGTAGTTTTCTTCTCAAGACATTTACTAGATTACTCCATTTGTCACCACATCACTCTATCGTTTGATGGTAAATAAGCATTCATCCTGACTGACCTACAACTGCACCAGTACCTTATTACCAATGATGGCTTGATCAACCCTCATGGAAATGAAGGGCTATTTTAATGCCTGTTTACACATTCTTATGAAATTTAAACTTAATGTCACATCACATAATTGAATAAGGTGCATCAGATAATTATTTGAGGGATAAGTAATTATACTTGCACTTTTGAAAGAGAGGGGTTTCAACTCTGACTTCTGTGAGAACCCAAAACTTAACCAAGATATTTCAATAAAAATTTAAAAATATGGATGTAGTAAAGTAATCAATGATAAGCTAGCCATTGTGCAAATATCTATCTGAATCATAAGAAGAAACAGGAGGACAATGACTGAGTTAGACGTTGAATACTGAAGAATTTTACTCCCAAAAGGATGAATTAGTTCAAACCTGCTTAAACAAGTTAATATAAAATTAAATTTGATGGTAGGACAAAGTAACAATGTGATGTCAGTTATGGTAAAAATGCACTTAGTGACTTCATACAATGGTAATTTGCCTTATGTCAGTACAAAGCTAGCACACAAGAATTCAATCAATCTTTTTCAAAGTTACATGCACAAGATTTCTAATGGAAGTGTGTTAGAAATAAAACATTCTTGCCCCTCCATCTTCTGCCACTACCAATAACATTGTAAAGGTTCTAAACATTTCTCTGAAATTCCTATCTGAAACTGCAAAACATCATTGGTAGCCATTCTGTAATAGAAAGCTTTGTAACTTAGTCTCCACAACCAGGCTTGCTCCATACAACCATGTACAGTCTATACTTCAGCAGAAGGAAAGGTAACTCTTGCTGAAAATAAAGACTACAGGAATACAAAAGTGGCCTACCTTCACAGGATACGATTGGAATGCTAAACCTTGTGAGGAGTCGAGTGAGCTGGTCCCGGATCTGGACGGCACGGGTTAAACCTTTGTAGTTTAAGAAGTATTCATGGCACCACTTTTTACTACTACCATACTGTTAACAAAAACAACGACAAAATTTCAAACCTATACATCCCGCAAATTATTCAAACCTTGGGTAAGTGATTAATATTGAAAATACATTTAAGCTCTTTTTGATTATTCATTAATAAATTACTCTGTGAGAAATGGAATTTACAAATCATTAAACATGTTATGTACATCTGTTGTATTTTACTATTGTTTTGATTATTTTGTCCATAACCTGTTCACCCCTGAAGACACAGTGAGATTCTTCTCATTCAAAGGCTGGAATAGTCCATTTGGGAATTTCAGGGCTGAATGAGTTAAAATTGTAATGTTTTATGAATCTCTGTCAAACATTTGTGTGTATATTTGTTATAGATTTATGATTAATAATGAACATGTTACCAAGAACAGTCCACTGACCTTCAGGAAAGCAGCCAGGACGTTAACTAATGTCACATGGTCTCCTTCTTCTACAGAAAACTTTCGTTTCATTTTGTCCTGTCAATTAAATAATACTTATTGAATTACACAGGAAACACTCTTATTTGCCTCAAGGTATCAAGAAGTTATCAAAATAATTTTCAGTGAACTAATCAAATTCACATTGGATATGTTTAGACAAATTTGCTATAACTGCAATTTTTGATAAATGAAAAATTTCTTGAAGTTAAAACTGTATTCTAAAGAAGTTATTTCTGGATACAAAGTACAAAGCATGATACAAATAAAATGTTCCTGAACAAACATGCATGCGTCACTAGCAAACCCACATTTTGCAGTAAAATTAAGGTAAGACTGATATCAACAAGAGGCTCAAGGGTCAACCGTCATCTGACTACCTTAGCAATAGCCGTATAGGAAACTAATTAGATATGTCATAGTTAAAAAATAAAAACACTTGGTCGGGACCATGTAAGGATCATTTTATGCAAATTTCATCCAAACTGCATGGGTAGAACTTTAGAAGAAGTACAAAATGTGTTTTCAAGATGGCCGCTATGGTGGCCATCTTTGTTTTTGGATCAACCCAACAAATAACAACACTTTGTTGGGACAATGTCAGTATCATTTCAGGAAAGTTCCAGCAAAATCACACTGTTAGAACTTAAGAACAAGTTCAAAATATATTTTAAAGATGGCGGGTGTGGTGGCCATCTTGCAATTTAGATCAACATAAAATATAACAACACTTGGTTGAGATCATGTCAGGATCATTTCATGCAAGTTTCAGCTAAATCACACTGGCAGAACTTGAGAAGAAGTTCAAAATTCAAAATTCTAGAATATTTGACCCCCGTGACCTTGATAGTTGACTTTGACCTTGATAGTTTTCACACCTTCGGTAGCCCTTTATCTCAGCATGCTACTAGCTAAAGATGAATACCATGGGCCTTTCAGCTAGTTTGAAGAAGTACATAAAAGATATTAGCCTAATTGATCACTGTGACCTTGAAAGAAGGTCAGAATCATTCATTTAAACAATTTTGGTAACCTTCATCCCAGCATGCCACAGGCCAAATATGAGTGCCCTGGAATTTTTAATTAGTTAGAAGAAGTCATTCAAAGAATTTTAGCCTATTTGACCCCTGTGACTTTGAAATTAAGTCAAGGTCATTCATTTTCACAACTTTATTAGGCCTTCATCCCAGCATGCTACAGTCCAAATCTGGGCTCTGGGCCTTAAGGTTATTGAAAAGAAGTTGTTCAAAGATTTTAGCCTATTTGACCCCTGTGACATTAACAGTGGGTCAAGGTCAATCATTTTCACAACTTTGGTAGCATTTCATCCTAGCATGCTACAGGCTAAATATGAGTACTCTGGGCCTTACGGTTATTGAGAAGAAGTCATTCAAAGATTTTAGCATATTTGACCGCTGTGACCTTGAAAATTGGTCAAGGTCATTTATTTTCCCACCTTGGTAGCCCTTCATCCTAGCATGCTACAGGCCAAGTATGAGTACTCTGGGCCTTACGGTTATTTAGAAGAAGTCATTCAAAGATTATAGCCATTTTGATCCCTGTGACATTAAAAGTAGGTCAAGGTCAATCATTTTCACAACTTTGGTAGACTTTCATCCCAGCATGCTACAGGCTAAATATGAGTTCTCTGGGCTTTACAGTTATTGATAAGAAGTCGTTCAAAGATTTTAGCCTACTTGACCCCTGCGACCTTGAGAGTAGGTCAAGGTCATTCATTTTCACACCTTTGGTAGCCCTTCATTCCCGCATACTACAGGCTAAATATGAGTACTCTGGGCCTTATGGTTATTGAGAAGAAATCGTTCAAAGACTTTAGCCTATTTCACTCCTTTGACCTTGAAAGTTATTCAAGGTCATTGATTTGCACATCTTTAGTAGGCCTTCAGCCCAGCATGCCACAGACTAAATATGAGTACTCTGAGCCTTACAGTTATTGATAAGAAGTCGTTCAAAGATATTAGCCTATTTGACCCCTGTGACCTTGAAAGTAGGTCAAGGTCATTTATTTTCACAACTTTGGTAGCCCTTCATTCCAGCATGCTACAGGCCAAATATGAGTACCCTGGACCTTTCGGCTAGTTAGAAGAAGTTGGTCAAAGATTTTAGACTATTTGACCCCCTGTGACCTTGACAGTACGTCAAGGTCATTAATTTTCACAACTTTTGTAGCCCTTTATCCCAGCATGCTACAGGCCAAATATGAGTACCCTGGACCTTTTGGTTAGTTAGAAGAAGTCGTTCAAAGATATTAGCCTATTTGACCCCTGTGACCTTGAAAGTAGGTCAAGGTCATTTATTTTCACAACTTTGGTAGCCCTTCATCTCAGCATGTTACAGGCTAAATATGAGTACCCTGGACCTTTCGGTTAGTTAGAAAAAGTTGTTCAAAGATTTTAGCCTATTTGACCCCTGTAACCTTGAAAGTAGGTCAAGGTCATTAATTTTCACAACTTTTGTAGCCCTTCATCCCAGTATGCTACAGGCCAAATATGAGTACTTGTGGCCTTACGGTTATTGAGAAAAAGTTGTTTGAATGAAAAGTTTACGCATGGCGCACGGCGCACGGCGGACGACGACGGACGGTGCATGACTATAGGTCATCCTGACCCTTTGGGTCAGATGGCCTAAAAACTCACCTATAAGCAGATTGTTCATAAATGATACCATGTAAATCATCTATGTTTGAGTGTAACAGCCAAGTCTTTCTTCCTGCTAAAGGTTTACACATAGGAAACTTTCAGATGTAGAAAGAAGTCGCCATCCATATGAACTTTTTTTTAATGAATCAAAAATGCATACCAAACAAATGACCTTACACGATAATAGCTATAAGTAATACTGCATTAAATATTTTTATTGGAGTTTCTCAATTCGAAATTTACAGTGGAAATGCAAGACCACATAATTATATCTATGATTTTTTTTGACCTCTAGAACATATTCTGTCTTTGCATATTACAGAGTCGTCTCCCTTGCGAGTAGGTATCCATTGTGACATCACTCTTTTGTGAGTAAAATCACAACATTTTCTCAGAAAAGTATGATGTTATACTCGCAAACACATGGCGTCACAATCAATACCTACCCACAAGGGTAGATAACTCTGTAATATGCAATTACAGAATAATCTGTGTTGTTATAGTAACATGACTTATCAAAATGTTCTTCTGACCTAAGGGAGTTAAAGATACATAAATTCTGTGCTGTTCAGACTTTAACACAGATGAATGAGTTAGAATTCTGTTAAAGATACAACTTACTGATGTATTCCTCTGACCCGAAGGCGTTACAAACACATTTTGAATCTGTGTCATGGCTGCCACAGCAATCGCCTCCACAGAACACTGGTACTCTCCTAGGGAAACCAAATTGAAATAAAGACAACGCTACATTGATAACTAGGGCTGTTTCTGAATTAAATAGACAAATTTGTTACATGCCTGCTTTTTACTAATCCTTTAAAATCTTGCATTTTGTTGAACAGTATTATTTGACTTTTATGAGGCAGAGTTGGCTGTCTGTGACTAGAAAACTTAATCTTATGAATTTGCATGAAAATTAGTTGTTGTTGGGTTTTTTTTCAAATTGTAATAGAGTAAATTGTTTTAACTGAAAAATTATGCAACATTTCATGTCCACCACAAATAAACTTACCGGATATTAATAACATTTTAGCAAACATTGGTGACAGTGGGAACTCCGCCATTTGTAATCCTAAAGGTGATGTCAACATGCCATTATCATCCATAGCTGTAAAGAAAAATATGTACATGTAATATTATTTCATAACTTCAATACCCCTCTGTAATATTTACATCTCTGTTTTTACATTTTAACTGCTACTCCACTAAGTAACCTTACCCAATACAGATGGTGTTCAGTTCAAGAACTGCCTTCCCCTTATTTAGACATCATTATTATTTTGATATCACAATTTTCAATTGTTAAATTTAACATGAAACATCTGACAACTTTATCAGAAGTTTTTGTGAAGATGTAAAATACTGATATAAAACACCAGCAACTATACATACAGTAACAGTCAGGTTTTAGAGATTAAGAAGGTTCACAATACCTCTAGAAAAACCATGGTCCCTGGCAACTGCCTCAAGTGAGATTTGATTTGCAACCCAAAGGTAGAGATACCGAGATATGGTATCACAAGCCCTCCACCTCTAGTTCACAAGTTTGAATCCCATGTGGGACAGTTGCCAGGTACTGACCACTGGTCGGTGATTTTTCTCCTGGTAATCTGGATTTCTTCAAACTTCTAAATCTGACACATCTTTAAATGACCCTGTCTGTTAATGGGACTTTAACCATAATTGGGGTAACCAAGTGATAATATGTGGTGTATTAGCATGTATTGTTTGTATTAGGAGAATATGGAGAAATTGATCAGTAACAAAAGTGGCATCTGTATATTATCTCTATGTCATTATCAAGCCAATTGCTTTCAATCAAAGGTGCTTAAATAAAATTACTAAAAATGTATATATATTTATAGTATTTCCTGTATCATGTACTTAAAATACCTACCGCCCAATGCATACAGCAGTTCCAGTCCGCGAACCATGTTCTGGGCCGGCGGTGGGGATAGGAAGTTAAATCTGAGGACGTTACCAACCCCTAGGGCTTTCATCTGGAGGACGACAGGGGCCAGATCACTACGCTGCATCTCTGGTACCGTGGCAGCAGGAAGGGCATCAAAGGATTTTTCTGCAAAATTGTAAAATTTTCAATTCTAAAATCTCAATGTTGTAGGGTTACTTGAGAATAACTTTATGCAAGTGAATTTATCAACATTTATTTAAAATCTAACAGAAGAATTAAAACTACTGATAACGTTTTTCCTTGAAACAGTTGGACAGTCAATTTTTTGTGTTAGTAAACATTGATAGACTACAAACATCTGTAAGACATCAATGACCCGACCCTACTTCTACGTATCAATATACTACATGCCCTGCCCCCACCATCTTATTGTAAGGGCAGCAAAATAAAGATAAATACAAATGAAATCACTTGAGGTTCTGAATGAATGCTGCAAAAAGATACATTATCTATGTACATATTACTGGAAAACTGATAAATCAGTTTGCGTCAAGAAGTATATAAGGAAGAGGAGAGAACTTTGTCTCCTTGATATCGATACTGATTCAGTGCATGAACTACTAACAATACCTGTGTAAAGTCTGAAGGCTTTCCCAGCACGCACTCTACCAGCCCGTCCAGCCCTCTGATTGGCTGACGCTTGCGATACAGGAATTATCACTAATGATTCTAGAAATAACAACATGAAATAAGGTAATATTGCAGTTATCGAATATCCAGTATCTCATTACAAGTAAAGTACATGTGATGATTTTGCAATATCTAGTCATTAAATAGTGATATAATCATGATATTTTCATATTTTTGTTGATAATACCGGTTTAACATCTATACAGCAACACACATATATGTTGTGAAATTCAATACGACCACTGTGCTAGATGTTGTTTTTGGGATTTATTTCCAAAAGGATATGCAGAACCAAAGACCAAGTGTTGAAATCTAAGATGGCTGCTAATCATTCATGTTTTTTCGTGATCACTGCTACCTTAAGTGCTTTTTTAGAAATAGTGATAACAAATTTAAACTATCAAAATTCAAGATAGCCACCCTTTTGTTATCTCGTTGACTTGATTGTCCCAAAAGTGCAATAGACAAACAGCGATGCTAAGGGAACTCAAGCATGAAATTTGAAACAGAGCATTTTTGTGCTTCCTAAGAAATAGAAGTAAAAATCTTTCAATTATTGAAATTCATCTTGGATTTTGTTGGCCGATAGGTCAACAAAATGGCTGACAGGCTGCCATATTGGATTTCAATAAAAATAGAAAGAAATACATAGAAGAAAAAAATCTTTCAATTATATAGTATATTGAAATCAAAGACAGCTGCCAGGCTGTTAGCCATTTTCTTGACTGATTGACCCCAATATGTATGTACAATATTAGGGTCCTAAGGATGCATGGAATTTGAAACAGATCACTTCAATACTTTTTGATGAAAGATGATATGAATAGCTAACAAGAGATCCCTCTGGGATCTTGGCGCCCACCAAAGAATGATATATGACTGACAATGGAAAGCGGGATTTTTTCTCTGCTTTTCAAACTTTTACCACATACAACTACATGTACGTATAAAATTTGAGGAAGATCCTTTCAGTACTTTCTGAGATATATAACAGTAACAAACTTCAATTATCAAAATCATGCTAGGCAGCCATCTTGTTGATGGATTGGTCCCAAAATGCAATAGGCACAACTAGGGCCGTAGGGAAATCTAGATATGAAATTTGAGAACGATCCCTTCTGTACTTTTTGAAAAATGATATTAAACTTTAACTATCAAAATCCAAGATGGCTGCTTGGTGGTCATCTTGTTGACCATCAATCCCAAATTGCAATATGCACAACCAGGGCTCTAAGGGAACTTACATATGAAATTTGAGAATGATCCCTTCAGTACTTTCTGAGAAATAGCAATAAGAAAGTTTAACTATCAAAATCCAAGATGGCTGTCTGGTGGCCATCTTGTCGACCAATCAGTCCCAAAACGCAATATGCACAACTAAGGCTCTAGGAGAAGTTACATATGAAATTTGAGAATGATCCCTTCAGTCCTTTCTGAGAAATAACAAGAGGCCCATGGGCCTTAACGGTCATCTGAGTACCTTGGCAATAATCATATAGGAAATTAATTAGATATAGTGTCATGGTTGCCATCTTCGATTGGGGATCAACCAGAGATGTAACAACACTTTGTTGGGACATGTCAGGCTCCTTTCATGCAAGTTTCAGCCAAATCGAACCGGTAGAACTTGAGAAGAAGTTCAAAATGTGTTTTCAAGATGGCAGCTGTGGCGGCCATCTTGGATTTCGGATCAACCCGAAAATAAGAACACTTTGTCGGGACCATGTCAGGATCATTTCATGCAAGTTTCAGCCAAATCGCACTTGTAGAACTTGAGAAGAAGTTCAAAATGTGTTTTCAAGATGGTGGCTGTGGCGGCCATCTTGGATTTTGGATCGACCCGAAAAATAAGAACACTTTGTCGGGACCATGTCAGGATCATTTCATGCAAGTCTCAGCCAAATCGCACCGGTATAACTTGAGAAGAAGTTCAAAATGTGTTTTCAAGATGGCGGCTGTGGCGGCCATCTTTGATTTCGGATCGACCCGAAAATAACAACACTTTGTCGGAACCATGTCAGGATCATTTCATGCAAGTTTCAGCCAAATCGCACAAGTAGAACTTGAGAAGAAGTTCAAAATGTGTTTTCAAGATGGCGGCTGTGGCGGCCATCTTGGATTTCGGATCAACCTGAAAAATAACAACACTTTGTCGGTACTATGTCAGGATCATTTCATGCAAGTTTCAGCCAAATCGAACCGGTAGAACTTGAGAAGAAGTTCAAAATGTGTTTTCAAGATGGCGGCTGTGGCGGCCATCTTGGATTTCGGATCGACCCGAAAAATAACAACACTTTGTCGGAACCATGTCAGGATCATTTCATGCAAGTTTCAGCCAAATTGCACAAGTAGAACTTGAGAAGAAGTTCAAAATGTGTTTTCAAGATGGCGGCTGTGGCGGCCATCTTGGATTTTGGATCGACCCGAAAAATAACAACACTTTGTCGGGACTATGTCAGGATCATTTCATGCAAGTTTCAGCCAAATCGCACCGGTAGAACTTGAGAAGAAGTTCAAAATGTGTTTTCAAGATGGCGGCTGTGGCGGCCATCTTGGATTTCGGATCGACCCGAAAAATAACAACACTTTGTCGGGACCATGTCAGGATCATTTCATGCAAGTTTCAGCCAAATCGCACTTGTAGAACTTGAGAAGAAGTTCAAAATGTGTTTTCAAGATGGCGGCTGTGGCGGCCATCTTGGATTTCGGATCGACCCGCAAAATAACAACACTTTGTCGGGACCATGTCAGGATCATTTTTATGCAAGTTTCAGCCAAATCGCACTTGTAGAACTTGAGAAGAAGTTCAAAATGTGTTTTCAAAATGGCGGCTGTGGCGGCCATCTTGGATTTCGGATCGACCCAAAAAATAACAACACTTTGTCGGGACCATGTCAGGATCATTTCATGTAAGTTTCAGCTCAATCCCACTGGTCAAACTTGAGAAGAAGATTGAAATGTGAAAAGTTTACGGACAGCGCACGGCGCACGGCGCACGACGACGGACGAAGCATGATGACTTCGGGTCAGATGACCTAAAAATAACAAACTCTAACTATATAAATCCAAGATGGCTGCCTGGCGACCATCTTGTTGATCGATCAGTCCCAAAACCCAATATGCACAACTAGGGTTCTCGGGGAACCTAAATATGAAATTTGAGAATGATCCCTTCAGTGCTTTTTGAGAAATAGTGATAACAAGGATTAAATTGTTAACGGACGGACAGAGGGACAATGGACCACGGAAGAAAAATAATTTGAATAGTCCACCATCTGATGATTATGGGCTAAAAATAAAATCAGTAGAACATTGCCTTCTATTTGAACTAAATATTTTGCTTTCAAATTATCCATTAGAAAAGTTAAATTCCATATTCTAATAGAAAAGATAGAATGATCTTACCAATTCCTGTTTTAGGATTATAAGCTACCAACTTCACAAAGCCGCTATCTACAACTGTCATAAATAAACATACATGTAATTATATATAAATATGATATTTCATTTCTCTGAAAAAAATTGTTTGATAATAACTTTTTACACAAAATGTTTTCATACCTAATGAAATCAAAATTCACTAACACCAATGTCTAACTTGGCAATGTATAACCTAGATAATGTATATCATCTGAAATCCTATCATCTTCATGGAAAGACAAAAATTATGATAGATTTTCCTCTCACCCAATCTTTCATCCTGCACATAAAAACACAAGTGAATGTTTGTGGTAGTATTTGAGGACCTAACTATACTTACTGTAAACAATACCATCTATTGTTATTGAGGCCTCAGCTATGTTTGTCGCAATCACAATCTTTCTTGTATTAAAAGGTGTCTTTTGGAAAACTTTCATCTAAAACAATAAGACATAGCATTGAGATCTTATTCACTTTTAATGATTTCACACATTTTTACCTGGAATCATTATACCAGTATATAATTATAGTACATGTGTCATTTACAGTTAAACCTTAATGATACACAAGAAAACCATCACAAGTCAATAATATGTAGTAGCACACAGGAAAACCATCACAAGTAAATCATATGTAGTGGTACACAGGAAAACCATCTAGTGTACACAGGAAAACCATCACAAGTAAATCATATGTAGTGTACACGAAAACCATCACAGAATCTTGTAGTACAAAAACCATCACAAGTAAATCATATGTAGTAGTACACAGGAAAACCATCACAAGTAAATCATATATAGTAGTAGTACAAGGAAAACCATCACAAGTAAATCATATAGTAGTAGTACACAGGAAAACCATCACAAGTAAATCATATGTAGTAGTACACAGGAAAACCATCACAAGTAAATCATATGTAGTAGTACACAGGAAAACCATCACAAGTAAACCATATGTAGTAGTACACAGGAAAACCATCACAAGTAAACATATGTAGTAGTACACAGGAAAACCATCACAAGTAAAATCATATGTAGTAGTACACAGGAAAACCATCACAAGTAAACCATATGTAGTAGTACACAGGAAAACCATCACAAGTAAATCATATGTAGTAGTACACAGGAAAACCATCACAAGTAAATCATATTGTGGTACACAGGAAAACCATCTAGTAGTACACAGGAAAACCATCACAAGTAAATCATATGTAGTAGTACACAGGAAAACCATCACAAGTAAATCATATGTAGTAGTACACAGGAAAACCCACACAAGTAAATCATATGTAGTAGTACACAGGAAAACCATCACAAGTAAATCATATGTAGTAGTACACAGGAAAACCATCACAAGTAAATCATATGTAGTAGTACACAGGAAAACCATCACAAGTAAATCATATGTAGTGGTACACAGGAAAACCATCACAAGTAAATCATATGTAGTGGTACACAGGAAAACCATCACAAGTAAATCATATGTAGTAGTACACAGGAAAACCATCACAAGTAAATCATATGTAGTAGTACACAGGAAAACCATCACAAGTAAATCATATGTAGTAGTACACAGGAAAACCATCACAAGTAAATCATATGTAGTGGTACACAGGAAAACCATCACAAGTAAATCATATGTAGTAGTACACAGGAAAACCATCACAAGTAAATCATATGTAGTAGTACACAGGAAAACCATCACAAGTAAATCATATGTAGTAGTCACAGAAAACCATCACACAGGAAAACCATCACAAGTAAATCATATGTAGTAGTACACAGGAAAACCATCACAAGTAAATCATATTAGTAGTACACAGGAAAACCATCACAAGTAAATCATATGTAGTAGTACACAGGAAAACCATCACACAAGTAAATCACAATAATCAAGTAGTAGTACACAGGAAAACCATCACAAGTAAATCATATGTAGTAGTACACAGGAAAACCATCACAAGTAAATCATATGTAGTAGTACACAGGAAAACCATCACAAGTAAATCATATGTAGTAGTACACAGGAAAACCATCACAAGTAAATCATATGTAGTGGTACACAGGAAAACCATCACAAGTAAATCATATGTAGTAGTACACAGGAAAACCATCACAAGTAAATCATATGTAGTGGTACACAGGAAAACCATCACAAGTAAATCATATGTAGTAGTACACAGGAAAACCATCACAAGTAAATCATATGTAGTAGTACACAGGAAAAACCATCACAAGTAAATCATATGTAGTAGTACACAGGAAAACCATCACAAGTAAATCATATGTAGTAGTACACAGGAAAACCATCACAAAGTAAATCATATGTAGTGGTACACAGGAAAACCATCACAAGTAAATCATATGTAGTAGTACACAGGAAAACCATCACAAGTAAATCATATGTAGTAGTACACAGGAAAACCATCACAAGTAAATCATATGTAGTAGTACACAGGAAAACCATCACAAGTAAATCATATGTAGTAGTACACAGGAAAACCATCACAAGTAAATCATATGTAGTAGTACACAGGAAAACCATCACAAGTAAATCATATGTAGTGGTACACAGGAAAACCATCACAAGTAAATCATATGTAGTAGTAGTACACAGGAAAACCATCACAAGTAAATCATATGTAGTAGTACACAGGAAAACCATCACAAGTAAATCATATGTAGTAGTACACAGGAAAACCATCACAAGTAAATCATATGTAGTAGTACACAGGAAAACCATCACAAGTAAATCATATGTAGTAGTACACAGGAAAACCATCACAAGTAAATCATATGTAGTAGTACACAGGAAAACCATCACAAGTAAATCATATGTAGTAGTACACAGGAAAACCATCACAAGTAAATCATATGGTACACAGGAAAACCATCACAAGTAAATCATATGTAGTAGTACACAGGAAAACCATCACAAGTAAATCATATGTAGTGGTACACAGGAAAACCATCACAAGTAAATCATATGTAGTAGTACACAGGAAAACCATCACAAGTAAATCATATGTAGTAGTACACAGGAAAACCATCACAAGTAAATCATATGTAGTAGTACACAGGAAAACCATCACAAGTAAATCATATGTAGTGGTACACAGGAAAACCATCACAAGTAAATCATATGTAGTAGTACACAGGAAAACCATCACAAGTAAATCATATGTAGTGGTACACAGGAAAACCATCACAAGTAAATCATATGTAGTAGTACACAGGAAAACCATCACAAGTAAATCATATGTAGTGGTACACAGGAAAACCATCTAGTAGTACACAGGAAAACCATCACAAGTAAATCATATGTAGTAGTACACAGGAAAACCATCACAAGTAAATCATATGTAGTGGTACACAGGAAAACCATCACAAGTAAATCATATGTAGTAGTACACAGGAAAACCATCACAAGTAAATCATATGTAGTAGTACACAGGAAAACCATCACAAGTAAATCATATGTAGTAGTACACAGGAAAACCATCACAAGTAAATCATATGTAGTAGTACACAGGAAAACCATCACAAGTAAAATCATATGTAGTAGTACACAGGAAAACCATCACAGTAAATCATATGTAGTAGTACACAGGAAAACCATCACAAGTAAATCATATGTAGTAGTACACAGGAAAACCATCACAAGTAAATCATATGTAGTAGTACACAGGAAAACCATCACAAGTAAATCATATGTAGTAGTACACAGGAAAACCATCACAAGTAAATCATATGTAGTAGTACACAGGAAAACCATCACAAGTAAATCATATGTAGTAGTACACAGGAAAACCATCACAAGTAAATCATATGTAGTAGTACACAGGAAAACCATCACAAGTAAATCATATGTAGTAGTACACAGGAAAACCATCACAAGTAAATCATATGTAGTAGTACACAGGAAAACCATCACAAGTAAATCATATGTAGTAGTACACAGGAAAACCATCACAAGTAAATCATATGTAGTAGTACACAGGAAAACCATCACAAGTAAATCATATGTAGTAGTACACAGGAAAACCATCACAAGTAAATCATATGTAGTGGTACACAGGAAAACCATCACAAGTAAATCATATGTAGTAGTACACAGGAAAACCATCACAAGTAAATCATATGTAGTAGTACACAGGAAAACCATCACAAGTAAATCATATGTAGGTAGTACACAGGAAAACCATCACAAGTAAATCATAT
The DNA here is from genome assembly GCF_041381155.1 of Argopecten irradians. Classification (NCBI taxonomy): domain Eukaryota; kingdom Metazoa; phylum Mollusca; class Bivalvia; order Pectinida; family Pectinidae; genus Argopecten; species Argopecten irradians. Next base: position 37,565,702 of record NC_091135.1, read on the forward strand.
GTAGTAGTACACAGGAAAACCATCACAAGTAAATCATATGTAGTGGTACACAGGAAAACCATCACAAGTAAATCATATGTAGTAGTACACAGGAAAACCATCACAAGTAAATCATATGTAGTAGTACACAGGAAAACCATCACAAGTAAATCATATGTAGTAGTACACAGGAAAACCATCACAAGTAAATCATATGTAGTAGTACACAGGAAAACCATCACAAGTAAATCATATGTAGTAGTACACAGGAAAACCATCACAAGTAAATCATATGTAGTAGTACACAGGAAAACCATCACAAGTAAATCATATGTAGTAGTACACAGGAAAACCATCACAAGTAAATCATATGTAGTAGTACACAGGAAAACCATCACAAGTAAATCATATGTAGTAGTACACAGGAAAACCATCACAAGTAAATCATATGTAGTAGTACACAGGAAAACCATCACAAGTAAATCATATGTAGTAGTACACAGGAAAACCATCACAAGTAAATCATATGTAGTAGTACACAGGAAAACCATCACAAGTAAATCATATGTAGTAGTACACAGGAAACACACATCACAAGTAAATCATATGTAGTAGTACACAGGAAAACCATCACAAGTAAATCATATGTAGTAGTACACAGGAAAACCATCACAAGTAAATCATATGTAGTAGTACACAGGAAAACCATCACAAGTAAATCATATGTAGTAGTACACAGGAAAACCATCACAAGTAAATCATATGTAGTAGTACACAGGAAAACCATCACAAGTAAATCATATGTAGTAGTACACAGGAAAACCATCACAAGTAAATCATATGTAGTGGTACACAGGAAAACCATCTAGTAGTACACAGGAAAACCATCACAAGTAAATCATATGTAGTAGTACACAGGAAAACCATCACAAGTAAATCATATGTAGTAGTACACAGGAAAACCATCACAAGTAAATCATATGTAGTAGTACACAGGAAAACCATCACAAGTAAATCATATGTAGTAGTACACAGGAAAACCATCACAAGTAAATCATATGTAGTAGTACACAGGAAAACCATCACAAGTAAATCATATGTAGTGGTACACAGGAAAACCATCACAAGTAAATCATATGTAGTAGTACACAGGAAAACCATCACAAGTAAATCATATGTAGTAGTACACAGGAAAACCATCACAAGTAAATCATATGTAGTAGTACACAGGAAAACCATCACAAGTAAATCATATGTAGTAGTACACAGGAAAACCATCACAAGTAAATCATATGTAGTAGTACACAGGAAAAACCATCACAAGTAAATCATATGTAGTAGTACACAGGAAAACCATCACAAGTAAATCATATGTAGTAGTACACAGGAAAACCATCACAAGTAAATCATATAGTAGTAGTACACAGGAAAACCATCACAAGTAAATCATATGTAGTAGTACACAGGAAAACCATCACAAGTAAATCATATGTAGTGGTACACAGGAAAACCATCACAAGTAAATCATATGTAGTGGTACACAGGAAAACCATCTAGTAGTACACAGGAAAACCATCACAAGTAAATCATATGTAGTAGTACACAGGAAAACCATCACAAGTAAATCATATGTAGTAGTACACAGGAAAACCATCACAAGTAAATCATATGTAGTAGTACACAGGAAAACCATCACAAGTAAATCATATGTAGTAGTACACAGGAAAACCATCACAAGTAAATCATATGTAGTAGTACACAGGAAAACCATCACAAGTAAATCATATGTAGTAGTACACAGAAAAACCATCACAGGCAAATCATATGTAGTAGTAGTACACAGGAAAACCATCACAAGTAAATCATATGTAGTAGTACACAGGAAAACCATCACAAGTAAATCATATGTAGTAGTACACAGGAAAACCATCACAAGTAAATCATATGTAGTAGTACACAGGAAAACCATCACAAGTAAATCATATGTAGTAGTACACAGGAAAACCATCACAAGTAAATCATATGTAGTAGTACACAGGAAAACCATCACAAGTAAATCATATGTAGTAGTACACAGGAAAACCATCACAAGTAAATCATATGTAGTAGTACACAGGAAAACCATCACAAGTAAATCATATGTAGTAGTACACAGGAAAACCATCACAAGTAAATCATATGTAGTAGTACACAGGAAAACCATCACAAGTAAATCATATGTAGTAGTACACAGAAAAACCATCACAAGTAAATCATATGTAGTAGTACACAGGAAAACCATCACAGGCAAATCATATGTAGTAGTACACAGGAAAACCATCACAAGTAAATCATATGTAGTAGTACACAGGAAAACCATCACAAGTAAATCATATGTAGTAGTACACAGGAAAACCATCACAAGTAAATCATATGTAGTGTACACAGGAAAACCATCACAAGTAAATCATATGTAGTAGTACACAGGAAAACCATCACAAGTAAATCATATGTAGTAGTACACAGGAAAACCATCACAAGTAAATCATATGTAGTAGTACACAGGAAAACCATCACAAGTAAATCATATGTAGTAGTACACAGGAAAACCATCACAAGTAAATCATATGTAGTAGTACACAGGAAAACCATCACAAGTAAATCATATGTAGTAGTACACAGGAAAACCATCACAAGTAAATCATATGTAGTAGTACACAGGAAAACCATCACAAGTAAATCATATGTAGTAGTACACAGGAAAACCATCACAAGTAGTACACAGGAAAACCATCACAAGTAAATCATATGTAGTAGTACACAGGAAAACCATCACAAGTAAATCATATGTAGTAGTACACAGGAAAACCATCACAAGTAAATCATATGTGTAGTATACACAGGAAAACCATCACAAGTAAATCATATGTAGTAGTACACAGGAAAACCATCACAAGTAAATCATATGTAGTAGTACACAGGAAAACCATCACAAGTAAATCATATGTAGTAGTACACAGGAAAACCATCACAAGTAAATCATATGTAGTAGTACACAGGAAAACCATCACAAGTAAATCATATGTAGTAGTACACAGGAAAACCATCACAAGTAAATCATATGTAGTAGTACACAGGAAAACCATCACAAGTAAATCATATGTAGTAGTACACAGGAAAACCATCACAAGTAAATCATATGTAGTAGTACACAGGAAAACCATCACAAGTAAATCATATGTAGTAGTACACAGGAAAACCATCACAAGTAAATCATATGTAGTAGTACACAGGAAAACCATCACAAGTAAATCATATGTAGTAGTACACAGGAAAACCATCACAAGTAAATCATATGTAGTAGTACACAGGAAAACCATCACAAGTAAATCATATGTAGTAGTACACAGGAAAACCATCACAAGTAAATCATATGTAGTAGTACACAGGAAAACCATCACAAGTAATCATATGTAGTAGTACACAGGAAAACCATCACAAGTAAATCATATGTAGTAGTACACAGGAAAACCATCACAAGTAAATCATATGTAAGTGTACACAGGAAAACCATCACAAGTAAATCATATGTAGTAGTACACAGGAAAACCATCACAAGTAAATCATATGTAGTAGTACACAGGAAAACCATCACAAGTAAATCATATGTAGTAGTACACAGGAAAACCATCACAAGTAAATCATATGTAGTAGTACACAGGAAAACCATCACAAGTAAATCATATGTAGTAGTACACAGGAAAACCATCACAAGTAAATCATATGTGTAGTAGTACACAGGAAAACCATCACAAGTAAATCATATGTAGTAGTACACAGGAAAACCATCACAAGTAAATCATATGTAGTAGTACACAGGAAAACCATCACAAGTAAATCATATGTAGTAGTACACAGGAAAACCATCACAAGTAAATCATATGTAGTAGTACACAGGAACCACATCATATGTAGTAGTAGTACACAGGAAAACCATCACAAGTAAATCATATGTAGTAGTACACAGGAAAACCATCACAAGTAAATCATATGTAGTAGTACACAGGAAAACCATCACAAGTAAATCATATGTAGTAGTACACAGGAAAACCATCACAAGTAAATCATATGTAGTAGTACACAGGAAAAAACAAGTAAATCATATGTAGTAGTACACAGGAAAACCATCACAAGTAAATCATATGTAGTAGTACACAGGAAAACCATCACAAGTAAATCATATGTAGTAGTACACAGGAAAACCATCACAAGTAAATCATATGTAGTAGTACACAGGAAAACCATCACATCAGTACACAGGAAAACCATCACAAGTAAATCATATGTAGTAGTACACAGGAAAACCATCACAAGTAAATCATATGTAGTAGTACACAGGAAAACCATCACAAGTAAATCATATGTATGTTAGTACACAGGAAAACCATCACAAGTAAATCATATGTAGTAGTACACAGGAAAACCATCACAAGTAAATCATATGTAGTAGTACACAGGAAAACCATCACAAGTAAATCATATGTAGTAGTACACAGGAAAACCATCACAAGTAAATCATATGTAGTAGTACACAGGAAAACCATCACAAGTAAATCATATGTAGTAGTACACAGGAAAACCATCACAAGTAAATCATATGTAGTAGTACACAGGAAAACCATCACAAGTAAATCATATGTAGTAGTACACAGGAAAACCATCACAAGTAAATCATATGTAGTAGTACACAGGAAAACCATCACAAGTAAATCATATGTAGTAGTACACAGGAAAACCATCACAAGTAAATCATATGTAGTAGTACACAGGAAAACCATCACAAGTAAATCATATGTAGTAGTAGTACACAGGAAAACCATCACAAGTAAATCATATGTAGTAGTACACAGGAAAACCATCACAAGTAAATCATATGTAGTAGTACACAGGAAAACCATCACAAGTAAATCATATGTAGTAGTACACAGGAAAACCATCACAAGTAAATCATATGTAGTAGTACACAGGAAAACCATCACAAGTAAATCATATGTAGTAGTACACAGGAAAACCATCACAAGTAAATCATATGTAGTAGTACACAGGAAAACCATCACAAGTAAATCATATGTAGTAGTACACAGGAAAACCATCACAAGTAAATCATATGTAGTAGTACACAGGAAAACCATCACAAGTAAATCATATGTAGTAGTACACAGGAAAACCATCACAAGTAAATCATATGTAGTAGTACACAGGAAAACCATCACAAGTAAATCATATGTAGTAGTACACAGGAAAACCATCACAAGTAAATCATATGTAGTAGTACACAGGAAAACCATCACAGGCAAATCATATGTAGTGATACACAGGAAAACCATCACAAGTAAATCATATGTAGTAGTACACAGGAAAACCATCACAAGTAAATCATATGTAGTGTACACAGGAAAACCATCACAAGTAAATCATATGTAGTAGTACACAGGAAAACCATCACAAGTAAATCATATGTAGTAGTACACAGGAAAAACCATCACAAGTAAATCATATGTAGTGTACACAGGAAAACCATCACAAGTAAATCATATGTAGTAGTACACAGGAAAACCATCACAAGTAAATCATATGTAGTGGTACACAGGAAAACCATCACAAGTAAATCATATGTAGTGGTACACAGGAAAACCATCACAAGTAAATCATATGTAGTAGTACACAGGAAAACCATCACAAGTAAACCATATGTAGTGGTACACAGGAAAACCATCACAAGTAAATCATATGTAGTGTACACAGGAAAACACCATCACAAGTAAATCATATGTAGTGGTACACAGGAAAACCATCACAAGTAAATCATATGTAGTGGTACACAGGAAAACCATCACAAGTAAATCATATGTAGTAGTACACAGGAAAACCATCACAAGTAAAACCATATGTAGTAGTACACAGGAAAACCATCACAAGTAAATCATATGTAGTAGTACACAGAAAAAACCATCACAAGTAAATCATATGTAGTAGTACACAGGAAAACCATCACAAGTAAATCATATGTAGTGGTACACAGGAAAACCATCTAGTAGTACACAGGAAAACCATCACAAGTAAATCATATGTAGTAGTGCACAGGAAAACCATCACAAGTAAATCATATGTAGTAGTACACAGGAAAACCATCACAAGTAAATCATATGTAGTAGTACACAGGAAAACCATCACAAGTAAATCATATGTAGTGGTACACAGGAAAACCATCACAAGTAAATCATATGTAGTAGTACACAGGAAAACCATCACAAGTAAATCATATGTAGTAGTACACAGGAAAACCATCACAAGTAAATCATATGTAGTAGTACACAGGAAAACCATCACAAGTAAATCATATGTAAGTAGTACACAGGAAAACCATCACAAGTAAATCATATGTAGTAGTACACAGGAAAACCATCACAAGTAAATCATATGTAGTAGTACACAGGAAAACCATCACAAGTAAATCATATGTAGTAGTACACAGGAAAACCATCACAAGTAAATCATATGTAGTAGTACACAGGAAAACCATCACAAGTAAATCATATGTAGTAGTACACAGGAAAACCATCACAGGCAAATCATATGTAGTAGTATAATAGTGTCATTAAAAAAATAATGTGAAAGCTGTCAAATATCACTCCATCTACAACAATTTCTTATCTTGATTTTTTTTTCATTTGTTATATAAATGTGATTTCCACTGGATATTATATTTGAACAAGAGGCCCATAGTCCTTAAAGGTCATCTGACTATTCACACAATACATCACCTCAGGCCCAATATAAGTACCCTTGGCCTTTCGGTTCTTGAAGTTGTTTAAAGATTTTAGCCTTTTTGATCCCTAGTTGTGACCTTGAATGAAGGTCAAGGTCATTCATTTGAACAAACTTGGTAGCCCTTCATCCCAGCATGTCACAGGCCAAATATCAGGTCTGTAGGCCTCTTAGTTATTCACAAGATGTTGTTTAAAGATTTTAGACTATTTGACTCCTGTGACCTTGAATGAAGATCAAGGTCAATCATTTGAACAAACTTGGTTGCCCTTCATCCCAGCATGTCACAGAACCAATAGGAGTACCCTGTGCCCTTTTGTTCTTGAGAAGAAGTTGTTTGAATGAAAAGTTTACGCATGGCGGGTGGCAGACTGCACAAGGACGATGGACAAAGCATGATGACAAGGGGTCATCCTGACCCTGTGGGTCAGATGACCTAAAACTCAACCAATGAGAAGAGATGTATAATTCATGGTGCTTTAATTTGGCAGGGTCAATATTTCACAGTTTCCTAAAATGTACAAGACATATTCGGGAAGGTTAAATTTTGTGTTCACCTAACTCTCTAACCTATTGTTCTTAGAATTGTCAATGAACTTCAGAATATATACTTCACCGGTGGTTAGGATTCATGGATTTCAGAGAAACCCCAATATAGAGAAAACAAACCACCACTGAAATAAAACCACTATATGGCACCATAACAGCTACCTGAATACACTACCTGCTCAGATGCTGGCAAACTGCCGTACATAGGCACGACCTTCATCTTCAGTTTGTCCTTGGGAATCCGTCTAGCTTCATCACTACAATAGAAATAAGCCAAATCTTGACCCTGCACTCAGCAATAGGTTGTTTCTGCCATGTTATAGCAGTTTAATATGTGTTATTGTGTTGTAAATAAAAGCAGATTTATTTTCAGAAATATTTCATAAAAGAGTTAGTTAGTCACTGGCTTATCGCCTACCTGATTCTGCCTATTACTAGTCTTTGTCTCACTGACTAAAGTCTGTGTTCTGCTGGCAAGACAGTGTTACCTCTGGTTGGGACTGTGATCTGTACATGTACAGAACTATTATCATTAAAATTTAAAGAAGACGGCCTCGTGGTCTGAAAACTTTGTAAATCTCTTCAGTAAGGTATAGGTGAACATATCAGTATATTTCCTATTGTCAAAAGCGCTTCTGGTAGCATACAACCTTAACACTATTGCTTATACAGATGTATACTTACATCAGCAGTTGAACCACTTTTTGAACCTCATCCTGCAGGTATTAAGAAAGGTTACAGTGAAAATCAATACCATAAATATAAAAAATTGTATAGAAATATACTACTAACCAAAGTTCACCATACCCCAATCCATCAATACAAGACTTGTTTATCATATCAAAATCAGTGGTGTCCATGTCTTCAGACATCACAGGGACAAAATGGGATGGGATACATTGGCATGTAATGGGACAGGAGGGGACGGGATGTGATGGGACACATTGGCATGTAATGGGACAGGAGGCGACGGGATATGATGCGACACATTGGCATATAAAGGGACAGGAGGGGACGGGATATGATGGGACACATTGGCATGTAATGGGACAGGAGGGGACAGGATGTAATCGGACACATTGGCATGTAATGGGACAAGAGGGGACGGGATGTGATGGGACACATTGGCATGTAATGGGACAGGAGGGGACGGGATGTGATGGGACACATTGGCATGTAATGGGACAGGAGGGGACGGGATGTGATGGGACACATTGGCATGTAACGGGACAGGAGGGGACAGGATGTGATGGGACACATTGGCATGTAATGGGACAGGAGGGGACGGGATGTGATGGGACACATTGGCATGTAATGGGACAGGAGGGGACGGGATATGATGGGACACATTGGCATGTAATGGGACAGGAGGGAACGGAATGTGATGGGACACATTGGCATGTAATGGGACAGGAGGGGACGGGATGTAATCGGACACATTGGCAGTTAATGGGACAAGAGGGGACGGGATGTGATGGGACACATTGGCATGTAATGGGACAGGAGGGGACGGAATGTGATGGGACACATTGGCATGTAATGGGACAAGAGGGGACGGGATGTAATCGGACACATTGGCATGTACTGGGACAGGAGGGGACGGGATGTAATCGGACACATTGGCATGTAATGGGACAGGAGGGGACGGGATATGATGGGACACATTGGCATGTAATGGGACAGGAGGGGACGGAATGTGATGGGACACATTGGCATGTAATGGGACAGGAGGGGACGGGATGTGATAGGACACATTGGCATGTGATGGGACACATTGGCATGTAATGGGACAGGAGGGGACGGGATGTGATGGGACACATTGGCATGTAATGGGACAGGAGGGGGCGGGATGTGATGGGACACATTGGCATGTAATGGGACAGGAGAGGACAGAATGTGATGGGACACATTGGCATATAATGGGACAGGAGGGGACGGGATGTGATGGGACACATTGGCATGTAATGGGACAGGAGGGGACGGGATGTGATGGGACACATTGGCATGTAATGGGACAGGAGGGGACGGGATGTGATGGGACACATTGGCATGTAACGGGACAGGAGGGGACAGGATGTGATGGGACACATTGGCATGTAATGGGACAGGAGGGGACGGGATGTGATGGGACACATTGGCATGTAACGGGACAGGAGGGGACAGGATGTGATGGGACACATTGGCATGTAATGGGACAGGAGGGGACGGGATGTGATGGGACACATTGGCATGTAACGGGACAGGAGGGGACAGGATGTGATGGGACACATTGGCATGCAATGGGACAGGAGGGGTCGGGATGTAATGGGACACATTGGCATGTAATGGGACAGGAGGGGACAAATTTTGTAATTTTGTGGACGTTTATCTGTAAAAACTACTATCTTTGTACATTATATTTATTGAATTTCAACTTTCGCAAACTTATTCTCAAATAAAAATTGGAAAATTTACTATCTGTGAAAGAAAGCTGATTTACAGTATATGAGTAAAACGTTATTTCCCTACCACTGCCCCCACCCCAGGGCATACATGTATCTATAATCTATCACCTGGAGTAATCCCCCTACCACTGCCCCCACCCCAGGGTATACATGTATCTATAATCTATCACCTGGAGTAATCTCCCTACCACCACCCCCACCCCAGGGCATACATGTATCTATAATCTATCACCTGGAGTAATCTCCCTACCACCGCCCCCACCCCAGGGCATACATGTGTCTATAATCTATCACCCGGAGTAAGCCCACCATTGTCATGTGATTGACAAATTCTACATGCCTACCTGTCCAGTGAGGAAAGCTAGAACATCTCCAGGTTTCTCTCCACGATGGATCTTCATCACAGTCTCCATGGTTGCCTTCACATAATCTGGAACTGGGCTACAAAATATTTATCACATAATCTGGAACTGGGCTACAAAATATTTATCACATAATCTGGAACTGGGCTACAAAATATTTATCACATAATCTGGAACTGGGCTACAAAATATTTATCACATAATCTGGTACAGGGCTACAAAATATTTATCACATGATCTGCTACAGGGCTACAAAATATTTTATCACATAATCTAGTACAGGGCTACAAAATATTTATCACATAATCTGGTACAGGGCTACAAAATATTTTATCACATAATCTGGTACAGGGATACAAAATGTTTATCACATAATCTGGTACAGGGCTGCAAAATATTTTATCACATAATCTGGTACAGGGCTACAAAATATTTATCACATAATCTGGTACAGGGCTACAAAATATTTTATCACATAATCTGGTACAGGGCTACAAAATGTTTATCACATAATCTGGTACAGGGCTACAAAATATTTTATCACATAATCTGGTACAGGGCTACAAAATATTTTATCACATGATCTGGTACAGGGCTACAAAATGTTTATCACATAATCTGGTACAGGGCTACAAAATATATTATCACATAATCTGGTACAGGGCTACAAAATATCTTATCACATAAGCTGGTACAGGGCTACAAAATATTTTATCACATAATCTGGTACAGGGCTACAAAATATTTTATCACATAATCTGGTACAGGGCTACAAAATATTTTATCACATAATCTGGTACAGGGCTACAAAATATTTTATCACATAATCTGGTACAGGGCTACAAAATATTTTATCACATAATCTGGTACAGGGCTACAAAATGTTTATCACATAATCTGGTACAGGGCTACAAAATATTTTATCACATAATCTGGTACGGGGCTCGAAAAATATTAAACACAATAATTAAAAACGTTATACTTATTAATAACTCAATGCATATAATACTCTCCCGACTGTAACTTATTCTATATTACAGAAAAAGTACTTGCACTATTCATTCATGGAATGATCTCTTTAAAAGTTAAAATTTACTTTCATTTATGTATATCTATGTTGACTCATTAAATGTTTTTTCAATTATTAAATCAAGAATCTGCTACTGATTAAACAATGGGGAGATAAATGCACATCCTTTTTTGATTAGTTGGACAAAGCTGAATTATTTGTAATGATACAACAGAAATCAACGTAAAATTAAAATAAGATCTTTAAAAATGACTTTAATAGTACAACTTACTCTATACTGTAATGGATGTCCACAGGAAAGGTCCTCCCTTCTATTGATAGTATTGTGGCCTTGTCCAGTCTACATTTGGGATCAAACAGAACGCTTCATATTACTGTAAACCAATTTTCTTTCAAGGATACTAAATTTTCATGATTTCTGTTTCGAAACATTTTCGCAGAGTTTAAGTTTCGCTTATTCAAAATTAAATGACAACACCTTTGAATTAAATCGTGCAAGAATTTAGGAAGATATAGATTCACGGAAATAAACTTTCGCGAATTTACCTTGATCGCAAAATTCACAAAAAATCATTTGCATACGAAAGAATGATGGTTTACAGCATAACATATACATTGAACTCCAAATGTAACAAAATCAAATGGACAATCAATGTGTCCTTGTTACAGCCAATTCCTGTTAAAAACTTAAAAACCATCCAGCTAATGTTATGTCGTGCCCAACCCTGGCCACTACAATTTCTCTTCTTCTGTTACATTAGTTCAAATGCAAGATCCAAAATTCAACCAAGTTATAAAAGAAATTTCAAAATTAAATGTTTCACTACACATCATCAAGATAGGCAGTTTATCTGTTATACCAGTTTTAGCGAAAATGATCTCTATGACGATTATTGAAGACTTTATAATTCATCATTCTGCAAACCAATATCTCTCAGTATTAGAATTAGGGTGAATCAATAATATTTGATAACTCTTTTCTTACCGTCTATCGTCAGTCTCATTGTTGTTGAAAAACTTCTTCATTTCCTGTTAACAAAAAGGCCATTGTTCTACAAACTTATTTTCGGATACAAATGTAGACTAATTACATGTGTACACTTTATATTAATTCTTAATATTTTTGTCCTAGGAATACGTATTCATACTAATTCAAATACTATTGTATTAGGAATACATACTAATTCAAATACTGTTGATAAAGAAGGAAAAAATCGGGACTGCAGAATTTTATGAAAATAACCGAAATATTCAAATAACCGTTATTCGATTATGTGGAGTCCTCTGTACATATTAATTCTAATACTATTGTCCTAAAGAATACATATTAACTCTTATTCTATTGTCTTAAGGAAAATCTTTCTCTCTTTTTTTTGAGAAGATGTGTATCGATCTACACATGTTTTCAGATGCACTCGTTTTCATTTCATGGTTTCCACCGTAACAATGACAGCATTTGCATTTTGTAATGTTTACACTTGACTGAGATGGAAACAAAGAAATAGGCATATCTGTAATGTATTAATTACCAATATGTAAATATTAAAATAAAATAATGTAAATTACCTCAGCATTGAGTGTAGCAGAAGCTACAATGATCTTAAGATCTTCTCTTTTCTTCATTATCTGTTTAAAACAAAACAATCAATCTTCCTTATCTGTCGAACACAAATCCTTTTTCATTATTTGTTTAGTGATGTCAAAATCCTATAGCAGACAATTCAGGGTAAAATAAGGTGTCGTCATTTTCAGATACTCAAGATTTGTTTTCTTATTCTTGCCAAGTTGTCTTTGTTATCAGATTAAGATAATACATTTATGTTGTCTATTATACATGAATGGAATAATTTCATGTTATATGTTTATCATTTACATAAAATCTTCTATTATATATATAGAGGCATGACACAAACAACGATGTCACTAATTTTTGGAATAGGACTAGTTACAAAGTTCCATTTTATTAGCAATTTCGAGCTTTCTTGGCTATTAAAACTTACAATAAATATAATGTACAAGAACCATAATTTCATAAAAAATAGAAATCCTACAGAAATGCTCCAGAAAACAGTTACACATGGAGGATGATAAAAGAAAATACAAAAATTCGGGCCTTGTTTTATGAAAATCGTTTCTACAGGTTGTTGTTGACTGCGAGACAAATCTTGAGTCATCCATTCAGGTAGATAAGCCATATCATCCCTTACAAACCTTTCTCAATAGTCCCATCACTATATCTGTGTTTAATGTTCTTTCATGGGCCTCGTCAAGCATTAAAATACTGAAACACAGAAAACGTATCTAGATACAATACTGTATACAACTATAGTTTGGGAGTTAAAAATTTCAAAGCTCAAATGGGAATTCAGATTTTTTTTGAATAATTGAATAAAACTTAATTGCATAAGGCAAACATACTAAATAACCCTTGATCGTGAATTAATGTATTTGCAAATATGTTGAAATTAAGACAAACGTGAAATATTGTGTGGTTAACGGTAGTGAAATAAGACTTTTTATGGCCACAATCCTGTACCAGGCAAACATTTCTAGTAGAAAAATATTTCTGACACAGCTTAATGTCAGTTTACATAGCCAATGTATTGAAACTATCCAATGCAATATCAATGAAGGCACGTTTCATTATTTCAATGACATGTGTTCCCTTAAACTCAGAGCTTGTTTTTTTTCTATTCAATATACAATATATTTAAAAATATTCTATACCTGTACTTTTTTAGAAGAGGGTCCTCCATAATCTCTCGAATCATCATACCATCTGTCATAAACTGCATACACAAAGGATCAAAATTGAAATACAACATGTCATAATACAACAACAGTTTATACACACAGTGATCAATTTCACTTTGGAGTGTTTTAAAACAATTCATACTAATAATGTACATATTCTTAATAACCAACAAAGCATGTAAACATGCAGTTTATTTCTGTATTGTTTCAACAATCCCATTCATATTATTTTTGTTTTTAAAGATAGGAAATTCACATCCAAATTTATTCAAACAAATCATTCAAGTATAAGTATTTATTTTTTCCATCAAAAGAAAGCATGTCGGTGGTTTTTCTCAGGGTAATCCAGCTTTCCTCCACCAACAAACCTGACAAATCCTTAAATGACCTTGGCTGTTAAACTTACAAAATCAAAATCAAACCCGTCCTGCCCTAAATGAGGTTATTCCTCAATGAATGCCGAATCTGTTGTCTTCTGACATATGTCTATACCTTTATACGCGTTCTCCTCTTGTCAGAACAGTCGTCAAACCTGATGGTATAGCCAACCTCGTCACCAAGTACAGAGCCTCGCTCTTCTGCTATACGAGTCGCCACCTGGTGACAAATTGAATATTGTAGGTAAAATGGCTCTACTAGACTAAATTCTACAAAGTAGGTAAGGAGTAATCTTCATAGCTGACTTGCATTAGATTATACATTCACATCAAATTCGCAATACCATAAGGTGTCCATCTTTATATTAGCTATAAACATCTAACAAGGGCTTTCTTTCACTTCTTTACTCGATCATTAATATGGCTCAGTCAGCTGGACAACAGCACTTTAATAACACTTTGTCAAAAATTTACAACAAAAATCAGCCATTTATTTCAGCCTTTAAATTTTCAAGTGTACAATGTTCTAGAAAAATAATTAGTTCTACTTGAAAAACCATTAGCCCAAACATTTTATCAAATAGCATAATCATTTATCAAATCAATGATAATATATATTATATTTGGTGTAATACGGTTTATTTCCTAAATAATTGTCCCTCCAATTTTCTAGTGAGATTCGCATATTTTATAATAATTTGAGGAGATATTGGATTCAACAGGGCCATTCCATGTAACACAACACATTATTGAACTCATCAGCCATTGTCTTTACTGATTTAATCTGTACTTACAGTCACCGCTGCGACTCTTCGGGGCTGTGTGACACCTATCACATGACCTTCTGACCCCCAGCCAGCCTCCAGCAGGTACTGTGGAAAAGGTCAATGTTATTATTCAAAATGATTTGATCAACTATCAGATTTTCAAAACTATATCAAAATCATATTAGTATATTATAAAGTCTATGGAAAAATTGTATTGCATTGCTATCTATTAAAAAGCATTTCCAAAGAGAGAGAGAGAGAAAGAAAGAAAGAAAGAAAGAAAGAAAGAAAGAGAAAGAGAGAGAGAAAGAAAGAAAGAAAGAAAGAAAGAAAGAAAGAAAGAAAGAGAAAGAAAGAAAGAAAGAAAGAAAGAAAGAAACAAACAAACAAACA
Source organism: Argopecten irradians (assembly GCF_041381155.1). Lineage (NCBI taxonomy): Eukaryota > Metazoa > Mollusca > Bivalvia > Pectinida > Pectinidae > Argopecten > Argopecten irradians. The sequence goes on from NC_091135.1 coordinate 37,581,164, forward strand.
AACAAACAAACAAACAAACAAACAAACAAACAAATGTATGTGTGACCTCTCACCTGGGGTATTTGAGTACTTTTACCACACCCCGTCTCCCCAACAATGACGACTGTCTGGTACGTCTCACACAGGTAAAGGATGTGGTTTCGAAGCTGTAAGAAAAATACAAAACTCCTCAAACAAATGCATTAATTTCATTTTTGGCACCAATATTTAATATGCCCAGTCCACAATCATACAGGATTCTGATGGCCAAATTTCTCAATCCAAAAGCAAATTACTCTTGGAAAACTTAAGGAAGATAAATCTATTAATCTACTGCTATAGTTATCATTAACATGAACATCTCAATGAATAAAAAAAGTCTACAGTATAATCAGAAACAAGTACTGGTATCAATAGACTGAAAACTCGTCACTGTCTTGTTTACAGCGGAAGGACTTCAGGTATATAGGCATTTCCCCTTAAGCTTGGCTTACTACTTCTAAGTGTATTACTTAAAACATGTTAGTTTTTGCATAAATAGGAAGTTTTAATATTATATTATGGTCTGATATAAAATTAAGCTGTTTAAATGTGAATTTTGAAAACATAAAAATGAACAACTTTTCCTGGGTTTTTTTTTTTTAAATCATACATTCAAAACCAGAAGTGCATTTTCTTTTATTTATTGATATGGTTAAACAAGAGGCCCAGAGGGCCTGGTTTGTAATGCCAAGTAATGTTCTGAATACAAGTTCATTGTTTATTTTCTGAAGGAATTTGAATATTAACCTCTAATTCCCCTATTGGGCCCCACTTTTTCTGCTCCAGGGGGTCAAAGCCAAAATTTATACGAATTCTGTTAACCCCAAGGATGTTTCTGGCCAAATTTGGGTGGTACAATCCATGCAGAACTCAGGACAAGTAGCGATTTTTAGGATTTACCTCTATTTCCCTTATCGGGCCCCGCCCCTCCTGCCCCCCGGGGGTCAGAGCCAAAATTTATACAAGTTCTGTTCCCCTTCCCCCAAGGATGTTTCTGGCCAAATTTGGTTACAATCCATGCAGAACTCTAGGACAAGTAGCGATTTATAGGATTTACCTCTATTTCCCCTATTGGGCCCCGCCCCTCCTGCCCCCGTGGGGTCAGAGCCAAAATTTATACAAGTTCTGTTCCCCTTCCCCCAAGGATGTTTCTGGCCAAATTTGGTTACAATCCATGCAGAACTCTAGGACAAGTAGTGATTTATAGAATTTACCTCTATTTCCCCTATTGGGCCCCGCCCCTCCTGCCCCCGTGGGGTCAGAGCCAAAATTTATACAAGTTCTGTTCCCCTTCCCCCAAGGATGTTTGTGGCCAAATTTGGTTACAATCCATGCAGAACTCTATGACTAGTAGCAATTTAAAGGAAATGTTGACGGACGGACGACGGACGACGGACGACGGACGATGGACGGGACGGACGACGACGACGGACGACGGACGCCACGCCATGACATAAGCTCACCGGCCCTTCGGGCCAGGTGAGCTAAAAACTATTTTTCTTCACAAATATTTACTTACGCCATTTGAAAATTATAGATCTATAATAACATATCAAAGTTATCCTTCTGTATTAAACATTTATGGGAATATGGACAAACTTTAGACACATAAGGCCTAGCTATATAGGGATACATGTATACATCTGCCAATCGTAAAACTGGCGGAGTTCCAATCTCTCTAACATATGTTTCAAATTTAACTAAACTTCAACTGAATTTCATCTACCAAAACTCTATTGCTCATTAGTGTAACACAAAGTTTGCAATTAAATCTGAAGTAACTTAATTTCAGGTGACTAATTTACATATATAATGCCTATATATGTATAGTCAAGACAGGATTTAGAGAACGATGTTTTATAGATTTGACTATAAATTAAAGACCTGAAAAACTGGTAGTTTCTGTCTCTGTTGTTCAATGGATTTGGATATATCTGGGTTGTATACAAATGCTGTAGATGATTCTTCTGTCGTTGTCTTCCTTTCCTCTTCTAATGGTGTAACAGGTGGGTCAGATCCTACAAATGCAAAACAACTTTAATTAAATAAATTTTTGATACATATGTAGGCATCACATTAAATGAATTTCCTTTAAATTGTTGTTAAAATGTCGATTGGTATAGGGATAAAGATATTTACAATACTTAAAACAACTGATATGTGTCATATAATGATACATATTGTACCATTAACACTCATTTGATTATTGTGCATTTGCCATGGACAAAAATAAATATACTTCCTCTAGACAATTTATTATTTTCCAGATTTCCTGTGTCATATTGCAGAAAATAAACGTGAGAACATGGTTCAAGGAAGAAATGCATCATTTTTCCAATTCAAAGGTTAAAACAAAGTTCCTTAAAATTACTCATTTTAAAAACCATCAATATAAAAATCTTTACATGTTGTAAGTTAGCCTACAGAAAAATATACCAAATGGTTTTTAAAACTGATAAATGAATAACATGCAAACAAAATATAGTAAAGACCTGACCAGTTAATTTAAACATTGTCATGAAGCAATACTGAACATCTTAATGATTTTCACTGGACTCTTGTTGAATTACAGTACATGATGCTGTTTTCAGAGTTTTGATTAGCTGATATATTACGTAGATATACATGTATCTATTGCAAAACTGACGTTAGAGCCTCTATACGCGCCTCTGGTCCTCAAAATATGCATTAATTGTTTTAACCTGGTTTCCAAAACTTTGGTGTAAACTTCTGAGTCATGTTAGCTGTGTGGATTTAGTGCAGCTTCTGAAACACCCGCCACCTGAACGTTCTTTGACGTCGATGGCCCATATCCGCTTCCGGTGTAAACAAATACACGTGGTTTCACTTTACATTTTATTAATATCTGAAAGTTTAAATTTTATTCAACCAATCTGTTTTTCCACATTCAATAATTTGTATATCGATTCCGTCAAATGTCTAAGTATTTGTATACATAAGAATGGTTTGAATACGTGTACAACAACGTAAATATTGAAATGGAACTCTTCTAAGATAGAGATAAAAAAAAAGTCTGTTTGACTTCTCGATCATGTGCTGATGTCATGTGACTTCGATATCATTCAAGAAGAAGAAAGACGATCAGTGAGGCTATATTTGTAGGTAAGTAATATGCAATTTATTAACATTTTTAATTCTTAAAGAAAAACCAGCTTTTCATGCAGCTCTTTTTCCATACACATCGTACAGGTAACTGTATATACATAAGTGTTCTCTACAGTAGCTAATGTGTAGTCTACTTTCATTTTCAAAATACATGTTTTTAGCCCACCATCATCAGATGGTGGGCTATTCAAATCGCTTTTCGTCCGTGGTCCGTCGTCCGTCCTTCCGTCCGTCCGTCCTTCCGTCCGTTAACAATTCTTGTTACCGCTATTTCTCAGAAAGTTCTGAAGGGATCTTTCTCAAATTTCACATGTAGGTTCCCCTAGGGGTCTAGTTGTGCATATTGCATTTTGGGACCAATCGGTCAACAAGATGGCCGACAGGCCGCCATCTTGGATTTTGATAGATAAAGTTTGTTACCGCTATTTCTCAGAAAGTACTGAAGGGATTCTTCTAAAATTTCACATGTAGGTTCCCCTAGGGCCCTAGTTGTGCATATTGCATTTTGGGACCGATCGATGAATAAGATGGCCGACAGGTAGCCATCTTGGATTTTAATAGATAAAGTTTGTTACCGCTATTTCTCAGAAAGTACTTAAGGGATCTGTGTCAAATTGCATGTGCAGGTTCCCCTTGGGGTCTAGCTGTGCATATCACATTTTCGGACCGATCGGTGAACAAGATGGCCGACAGGCCGCCATCTTAGAATTTGATAATTGATATTTGTTACCGTTATATATCTCAGATAGTTCTCAAAGGATCATTCTCAAATTTCATTTGTAGTAATATGTAGTTAAAGTTTGAAAAGCAGAGAAAAGATCCCTCTTTCGTTTGTCAGACATAGATCATTCTTTGGTGGGCGCCAAGATCCCTCTGGGATCTCTTGTTATCTGTTCATCCTGTTACTTAGTTACGCCCCATAACCTCATCCTGGCAGTGACTGGAGCAGTTGATTTCTTCTCAAATTATACAAGTACAATGTACATACATACAACATACAGCACACACACATGTGGCAGGAACATTTAGCTTCGAAATACATAAGTATAGTCACAGGGACATAGCACACATTTCTAACCAAAAGTTTATATTGAAGTATCTAGGGTATGAACTCTACGGTAGAGAAATTTTTTTTTCAATCTGTGATTTTTTTAATAAATAGCCTCTATATATCAGTGAAACATATCTTACCTTAAAGAGTAATAATTGTAAAAGGAGAGGAGAAAATGTAGCCACCAAACAGGGATTCAAACGTGGCCGGGACCTCCCAGCAATAGCCAAATTCTCTACTGCTGAGCACCAATGAGTGACCCAGTCCAATTCCGCCACACTCCTCTCTCCCTTTTCAAAGTCTTTGTCCTTGAAGACATACAAGACCTTTATACCACTACCATGGGTAGTTTAGTTAATTAGGCGCCAATTTTGTAGTCGGGAAAGGAGAAAATGTAGCAGCCAGACTTGGATTCGAAACCAAGACCTCCAAACACTAGCCCAATGCTCTACCGCTGAGCTATCTGTATGGTCACCGATGATCGACCCAGTCTAATCCTGATACATATCTTTCCAATGAGTGTCATATGATGAACAAAATTATTGACTAAGTATATGGCCTGATGAACCTTGTTATATATTATGAAAACAAGAATAGGTAGACATTCCCCTGTTCACTTTATATGTCCCTGGTCTCTAATGGGTACCTCAATTACGAAGGCAAAATCACAAAATCTACTCTTATGGTGGTACACATACACTGTACATGTAAGTTCCTTAACTGTGTTCACCTATAATCTCCTTTGGAGGTGTTAAATGGCCCATGTTTTGTATAAAACTCCATATAAACATCATGGTGCTGACTAACTTTAACCTGAACCGCCATGTTATTTTTTTTCTTCAGAACAAAATATACTTCCCAATGTTGAAATATATTTTGTTATGAAAATTAAGTGAAATTCAAGTTTTCTTTTTTAAGAAAACAAAGTCTTAATTAAAAATGGAAGAGAAATCCTAAAAACATCTTGAGTCACTACAACTATAATTGTTACTGACAATACAGAAATGATATCAGACTCTCTTTGAGTTAATAATGTGTATGATCTATTGAATTGTTTATTCAAAAAGTAAAAAGCAATTACCTTTTTATTTCTGATTTATTGATATGATAGTCTCACTATTGACAATTCTACTTTTGTATTATCCTGCACAGTTCACTGCTACAAAAGGTGTCTAATTATACTGCATGTCCTCGCCAAATTCTGTAAAGGTGTGGGAAAACATACCGATCAGTGATTATGTCTAAATGTTTAAAATTATTTTGTTCAGGTAAAGCTTAAACATGTTCCTGTATGTTTGTAGGTAGGGAATATTATTTTAGCTGAACCAGTATGTAACTTTATCATCAGTATAACCTGAATGTAAATCTGAATTTTTTTTTGGCTAAATTACAAATGGACCAAAGTTTTGTAAACTACCAGCTGCCACACATGCATCTTCTATCGAGACCTAATCCCCATTTGGGTTTTCAGGAGGCATGCATCATATGTCACACAGAATATAAGCACATAAAAATTAGGGCTGTGGTAGGCCGACATTCCCAGTGATGTACCTGAGTTAGCAGTGTACCGTGCAAGGTAATGCACAAGCGGAACCGTGACTGGGAACACTGCAGTACAATAGTTACATTTTTATTCAGAATTGGTACAGAAAGATTTCCTCTTGACCTGCCCATTCACCATGATTTCGTCCCTTTTCCTGGTCTCCTGTTTTCTTGTCACCACGGCGACCTCTGCGGCCGTTGAGGATCAGATCGTGACCATGCCAGGATTGAAGACACAGCCAACATGGAAACAGTACTCCGGATATCTCAATGCTACTGGTAACAAGAAACTCCACTACTGGTAAATATATAGATATAATCTACTCTACAATACATTCGATTTCATGTATGTAAGTCAGCAAGCAAACATTTTCCATCCATATTAAGAAATACGAGTCCCATCAAAACCCACAATTGACTACATGTGGTCTTATAAGAAGCTGCTTATTTCTGAATACCAGTATGTTTCATTAGAATTACATATATTCGAAAAGAAATTCAAAATTTAGAAACTTGAATATATATTGGAAAGCTTTCTTTCGAACTTAAAGACTTTACACTTGATCTTTCACCCACATGTATTTTGCTAAGTTACTTGATATAGGGGTATGTGATAACAATTTTACACTGCCACCCATTGATAATATTTAAGAACAATACCCATGGCAGATGTATCTTCAGAGAAAGTCTTTTAATAAGAGATGTATATTTTATTTTTACCATAAAGGTTTTTGGAATCTCAAAACAATCCTAAGACAGATCCCGTGGTCCTGTGGATGAATGGAGGACCAGGCTGTAGTTCTGATCTTGGACTCCTCAGTGAACATGGGCCCTTCAGGGTACTTACATTTGTACAATGTATAAATGCAGATATGAATTATTTGGCAGTTTTTATAATAGTTCTGAAACACACATTGATAAAGATCATAAACACAATATATCCTAGTAATATTGAGTTGTAATGTTTTATTCCCCCCCCCCCTTTTTTTTAAAAAAAAGGTTAGTGTACACATACCTTAGTAGTTAACAAATCAATTAATGATGGATGATTTCTCTGTCAACTTTTAGGGTGCATGACAGTTTGCAAACCATTGAACCAGAAGTACAGATAAAACAATTAGGGGTGACGTCATGAATTCAAGTGGCGAAACCATAATGTACATCTTGGATATAACTTCATGAATTTTAACATGCAGTTAATGTATCCAATTTCATGTCGCTGTGAAAATAGTTCTTCTGAGACTAAAATTCTGTTCTTTTCTTTGTATGAAGGGGAAAAATCTTATATAGTAAATAAACCTAATGTTATGCTCAGGAAAATTGATAAATATCCAACTCTAAACTAAGGCAGCTATTAAGTAGACACAAATAGATACATAGTTGATGATAACTCAAAACCAAGATTTCCCATAATTACCATCCATGTCTGATGAAGCCAAAATTATATCTTTTCACATTGAAGAGTTTTTTACCTGTAGATTTATTACAGTTTGTAATCTCCATCAATTGAAATGTTTATATTGATTTTTTTTCCAGATCAATTCTGATGGAAAGACTGTGTACTATAATTCATACAGCTGGAATACTGTAAGTTTTTCTCTTCTTCTTTTTCACTCAATTTTGCCTACCGTGGGTATTTTTTTTCAAACCTATGGAATATATTGAACCTACTTTGGCCAGGAGGGGCTCCATTGGCCCATCAAGTGGTTTAGTTGTATGTCCAACATATAACTTGGAGCCCTTCAACTCTTGGATATAGATTCAAATACCTTTGGAGCAACATGCAATTGCGAAGTACTGATCGTTAGTTGAAGGTTTTTTTTTGGTACTCGAACTTTCTTCCACTTAACCAGGCACATCCTTTAAATGACACTGACTGTCCCTTACCAATCTAACATTGGCAGAGTGTGCAGGTCAAGTGAACCATCATTCTGCCAATACACCATCTTCTCAGGGTTGTTAAGCTTTAATTCCATGTGTGACTGTTGATAAGAACTGAGAATTGACAGTATTTTGGTGTTGCTTTTTTTGTTGTTTTTTTTTTGGGGGGAAGGGGAGGTTCTTGGACTTTCCTCTACCTCTGAAACTAAACCTAGTGTTCCATTTTATCAATCACCCTGGTTGTTAATACAACATAACAAAAATAATATCAAATGGAAATATTGTTAATTAAGCTATTTGTTACACATAATAAGGATTTTGCGATACTAAATTTCTTTTCTGTACAATTTACTTTTTTCGAATTTTACAATAAAAATAAATTTGTGAAAGTTTATTTATCATATGTTGTAAGGTATTTTCATTAAGTTTTTTAAATCTGAAAAAGTCCATCTTAGCAAATTAATATTTACCTCAATATGTTGAAAGATATTTCCATTAAATTTCAAACTCGAAAGTAAATCTGTTTTCTTATCTTTAAATAGAAATTGCAAACTTTAAAAGCCATGAAAGAAAGTTTGACTACAGTATAATCAGAAGCTGTTACGTGACAATCAACTTTATACTTCGTAGATATAGATGGGATTTGTACTTAATGAAGTAACTTTGAATCATACTGTAAATTACAGGTAGCTAACATGATTTACCTGGAGGCTCCAGCAGGTGTGGGATTCTCTTACTCACCTGACAAAGATTACAAGACTGACGACGATCAGGTAACACAAGTTTATCCTCTTTGATAGACATGCTGATAACATTTTTATTTGATTGATATTTAATATTTCATGAGATGTTATAGTAAACAGCTGGTTTGCTGTGTGATGACCATTATAGATTTTTTGTTGGACAGAGCCTCCAGTACTTTCAGTACTTTGATTTGTTGGATCACATAATGCTAGTACAATTTTCCAATGATACTCTCTCATCATCAACTAAAGTATATTAATGTGTTTTGCTAAATAAAACTCCTTTTATCTACAGTTTTATCACATAATCCTCCTGATATCTAGTGAATTTCCCCATATAATATTTTTGCAGGTGTCATTAGTGTAATATATATAGCCTTGAACGTTTTTCGTTGACTGGAAATTTATTGTGATCCTTATGGTATTCTAGCCTCGGTTGGATTTTTACAACATTGAGGTTCTTCAAAATGAAAGTTGTTGTTATGAGATCAAAAGTATCCAAAATTTGTGTTCAATTTATGTGATATTTTATACAACTCCTCTCAAAATTTTTTAATTTTTGCCAGCAAAGACTCGAAAAAATAAAAACTTATAAAGAATTATTTCATAAAATCTCCTATGGAATGAATAGTTTTTTAAGATATCTCCTTTATAGGATCTTAAATCTCAAAGTTTTAATTTTGCTAACTCTGCACAAATTTCAGATACTTTTTGTCACATTATGATTACATCAAGCCACATTGTGGAGAAAATCATCATAAAGATGTGCTGCAAACATCCAGCAGAAGTTGTCATTTTTTCCCACCGTCCTCCCAAATCCTGACATCATGTCATTATTTCCTGACATCACTTGCCATAATGACCAGTGGATTTCCTGCATTGTTCCAGAATGTAATAGTTCCATGTTTATTAATATTTCATATATCAGGTTGCCCTGGATAATCATCTGGCACTGAAGAATTTCTTTCTGAAATTCCCGGAATATAAGACCAATGACTTCTTTGTCTCTGGAGAAAGCTATGGAGGGATTTATGTTCCAACCCTGTCAGCCAGACTCGTGGATGACTCCAGCTTCAACTTTCAAGGTTTCGTAGTTGGCAATGGACTGAGTGATAGCGAGATGAATACAGATTCTTTGATCTACTTCGCATATTACCATGGCTTGATAGGAGACAAGTAAGTTCTGTTTACAATATACATACATATAGAAGGTCTTACATGAGTGGCTCTGTGATATGGAATTTATCAAACAAATTCAATAATTTAGTGGCATATCAAATTATTTAACGAGTTTGATAAATTTCATATCACATAGTCACAAGTGTAAGATTCTATTTATCACATAACTTTTATTAATAGAAATATAAGTAAAACTCAAATTTTGTCTGTATATAAAACAATAGAAAACCGGCTGGGATATGACATTTTCGTCTACTGAGACCATCAGGCGACGTCATATAAAGATTATGACGTCAATTTATGACATGGCCGTATGAAATGGCTGGACGGGCTAGTTATGTGATAAAAACAATTATTGGTTTTTAGGTCAATTGCGTAAACTTTTCATTCAAACAACTTCTTCTCAATAACTGTAAGGCCCAAAGTACTCATATTTGGCCTGTAGCATACTGGGATGAAAGGCTATCAAAGTTGTGAAAATAAATGACCTTGACTTACTTTCAAGGTCACCTAACTAACCAAAAGGTCCAGGGTACTCATATTTGGCCTATAGCATGCTGGGATGAAGGGCTACAAAAGTTGTGAAAATTAATGACCTTGACATACTGTCAAGGTCACCGGGGGTCAAATAGGCTAAAATCTTTGAATGACTTCTTCTAACTAACCGAAAGGTCCAGGGTACTCCATATTTGGCCTGTAGCATGCTGGGATGAAGGGCTACCAAAGTTGTGAAAATGAATGACCTTGACCTACTTCCAAGGTCATAGGAGTCAAATAGACTAAAATCTTTGAATGACTTCTTCTAACTAACCGAAATGTTCAGGGTACTCATATTTGGCCTGTAGCATGCTGGGATGAAGGGCTACCAAAACTGTGAAAATTAATGACCTTGACGTTCTTTCAAGGTCACAGGGGTCAAATAGGCAAAATTCCTTGAATGATTTTTGTTAACTAACCCAAAAGTCTAGGATACTCATATTTTGCTGGTGGCATGCTGGGATGAAGGTTTACCATAGTTATAAAAATGAATGACCTTGACCTTTTTTCAAGGTCACAGGGGTCAATTAAGCTAAAATCTTTTAACTACACCTTTTAATTAGCCGAAAGGTCCAGGGTATTCATATTTAGTCAGTAGCATGCTGAGATAAAGGGCTATCAAAGTTGTGGAAATGAATGACCTTGACCTACTTTCAAGGTCACGAGAGTCAAATATTCCAAAATCTTGAATTTTGAACTTCTTCTTAAGTTCTACCTGTGTGATTAAGCTGAAACCTGCATGAAATGATCCTGACATGGTCTTGACCAAGTGTTGTTATATTTTATGTCGATCCAAAATCCAAGACGGCTGCCACAGATGATCCAAGATGGCTGCCACAGATGCCATCTTGGAAACACATTTTGAACTTCTTCTAAGTTCGACCAGTGCAATTTAACTGAAAGTTGAAACATGAAATGCGGCTGATATGATCTTGTCAAAGTGTTGTTATATCTCTGGTTGATCCCAGATTGAAGATGGCTACCATGACACCATATCTAATTATTTTCCTATACAGCTATTGCCAAGATAGTCAGATGACCGTTAAGGCCCTTGGGCCTCTTGTTTGTTTTCATACTTTATGATTAGCCTTTTTTTTCCTCTATGAAAAACATCCATTCTGAGGAATGGCACAAAAACCTGACATTATCCTAATGTCATAATCTTTTAATTTCACCAGGTTATGAAGAAAAGTTTGTTTCATATTTGTAAGAGTCCATGGACTACATGATTTCAAAGAGTTTGCAAATTTTTTTTTATACCTCTATATTCTTGATGTTGTCACTGGCTTGATTGACAACAAACATCATAATTTCATAGATAAATGTATACTTTATATTTTTATGTACAGAGTTTGGTCTGACCTGACCCAGGTTTGCTGTGGAGGAAACATCACACGCTGTGCATTCCTGGCTAATGCTAAGGGAAGTCTCATATGTGAACAACTCGTAAGTACAATGTATACTGAAAAAATAGTAAAATGTTTAATAAATAACATAGTTTCAACTTATTGACCATTAATAATGTCTTACTAAAACGACACCATATTACCCAGAAATATGTTGGTTTCCTACTACTGAGGTTAGAGGAATGGTGGGGAGTGACAATGAATAAGGTTTTCTTCCATACTTGACAAGGTTATCCCCTGGTTGCTAGGGAACAGATAACTGTCTTTTACCAGAGTAGGGAAAAACAGTTCACATGTGCTAGACAATAAAGTGATAACATCAATAAATGTGGCTACCATTGTCCACAAAGTCATTAATTTTGACCAATGGCATTATTATTAATGGCCCTCTGATGACATACATATTTTATTTTGATATGTAGGAGAAATAAATTAATCAACGGAATGATAAACTTGCTTAAATATTCTACTTGTAAATTTCCTATTAGTAAAAACTGATGTTTTGTGATACAGGTAACAGGTACCATGGAGATTGTGTACTCGAGCGGACTAAATGAATACAACCTGTATGCCCCGTGTGAGGGACAAAGTGGATTTGCGTACGATGAAACCAGGAAAAAGCTCACATTTACCCACCTTAACTGGCCATTTCTACATTCTCCTTCCATACAGAAACAGGTGAAGGTAGGTGGATAATGCTCTATGGAACAGAAAAGAAGGATCATCATAGGCAGATGGTCTCTATAGACAGGTGGTCTTTATTCTGTATTTGCATATTACACAGTTATCTGCCCTTGCGGGTATTGATTGTGACGTCATGTGTAATGTCATATTTTATGGAGAAAATGACATGAATTATGCCCACAAATTAAAGACATCACAATCGATACCTACCTGCAAGGGAGCTAACTCAAAATATGTAAAGACGGAATAGACAGGACAGGCGGTGTTTATAGTCAGGTGGCTTTTTTGTAGCAGTTAGTGACTAAACTACTATAAAAGTAGATATATCTTATTTTGACAGGTGACCTTATAGACATTTGGTCCTAACAGTTTAAATATAAATACTTAGTCTATGTACATATATGAACGGGGAGATGGCAGATACATATAGTTGACCTTTGTTGAAAAGAACTTCAGGAATACAATATTGGCATCATTAATTTTTTCCAAAATTATGCTTCAATTGGACAGTTTATATTTAAAAGTGAATTGAATTGGATATTGCCATTTCAAGTATTACTCCTAATTCATAAGAACTACTTGTCTGATATGAAATACATTGGATTTTAGGTTTTACAAGAAACCTCCGACATTGAAAATAGTGTGCGACTGACCCCTCCCTGTCTGAATTACGACAATGTAATAGAATACATGAACTCCCCCGAGGTTAGAGCTGCCCTCCACATACCCAGTAATGTACAGAAGTGGGATATATGTAGGTAAGTCATCATTGTTATCTTCTTTACATAAATACATGCAGATCACTCCTCCTCCTAGTCTGACCACTGCTGCTGTTCCTCCTCCTCCTCCTCCTCCTCCTCTCCTGACCACTGCTCTGCTGTTCCTCCTCCTCCTCCTCCTCTGACCACTGCTGCTGTTCCTCCTCCTCCTGCTCCTCCTCCTCCTCCTCCTCCTCCTCCTCCTCCTCCTCCTCCTCTTCCTCCTCCTCCTCCTCCTCCTCTGACCACTGCTGCTGTCCTCCTCCTCCTCCTGCTCCTCCTCCTCCTCCTCCTCCTCCTCCTCCTCCTCCTCCTCCTCCTCCTCCTCCTCTTCCTTCTCCTCCTCCTCCTCCTCTGACCACTGCTGCTGTTCCTCCTCCTCTGACCATTGCTGCTGTTTCCTCCTCCTCTGACCATTGCTGCTGTTCCTCCTTCTCCTCCTCTGACCACTGCTGCTGTTTTTCCTCCTCCTCTGACCACTGCTGCTGTTCCTCCTCCTCTGACCATTGCTGCTGTTCCTCCTCCTCTGACCACTGCTGCTGTTCCTCCTCCTCTGACCATTGCTGCTGTTCCTCCTCCTCTGACCTCTGCTGCTGTTCCTCCTCCTCTGACCATTGCTGCTGTTCCTCCTCCTCTGACCATTGCTGCTGTTCCTCCTCCTTTGACCATTGCTGCTGCTCCTCCTCCTCTGACCACTGCTGCTGTTCCTCCTTCTCTGACCATTGCTGCTGTTCCTCCCCCTCTGACCACTGCTGCTGTTCCTCCTCCTCTGACCACTGCTGCTATTCCTCCTCCTCTGACCACTGCTGCTGTTCCTCCTCCTCTGACCATTGCTGCTGTTCCTCCTCCTCTGACCTCTGCTGCTGTTCCTCCTCCTCTGACCATTGCTGCTGTTCCTCCTCCTCCTCCTCCTCCTCCTCCTAGTCTGACCATTGCTGCTGTTCCTCCTCCTTCTCCTCCTCTGACCACTGCTACTGTTCCACCTCCTTCTCCTCCTCTGACCTCTGCTGCTGTTCCTCCTCCTCTGACCATTGCTGCTGTTCCTCCTCCTCTGACCTCTGCTGCTGCTGCTCCTCCTCCTCCTCATCCTCATCCTCCCTCCTCCTCTCATCCTCCTCCTCCTAGTCTGACCATTGCTGCTGTTCCTCCTCCTTCTCCTCCTCTGACCACTGCTACTGTTCCACCTCCTTCTCCTCCTCTGACCTCTGCTGCTGTTCCTCCTCCTCTGACCATTGCTGCTGTTCCTCCTCCTATGACCATTGCTGCTGCTGCTCCTCCTCCTCCTCATCCTCATCCTCCTCCTCATCCTCCTCCTCCTAGTCTGACCATTGCTGCTGTTCCTCCTCCTTCTCCTCCTCTGACCACTGCTACTGTTCCACCTCCTTCTCCTCCTCTGACCTCTGCTGCTGTTCCTCCTCCTCTGACCATTGCTGCTGTTCCTTCTCCTCTGACCTCTGCTGCTGGTCCTCCTCCTCTGACCATTGCTGCTGTTCCTCCTCCTCCTCCTCCTCCTCCTCCTAGTCTGACCATTGCTGCTGTTCCTCCTCCTCCTTCTCCTCCTCTGACCACTGCTACTGTTCCACCTCCTTCTCCTCCTCTGACCTCTGCTGCTGTTCCTCCTCCTCTGACCTCTGCTGCTGTTCCTCCTCCTCTGACCATTGCTGCTTTTCCTCCTCCTCTGACCTCTGCTGCTGTTCCTCCTCCTCTGACCATTGCTGCTGTTCCTCCTCCTCTGACCTCTGCTGCTGTTCCTCCCCTCCTCTGACCACTGCTGCTGTTCCTCCTCCTCCCCCTCTGACCACTGCTGCTGTTCCTCCTCCTCTGACCTCTGCTGCTGTTCCTCCTCCTCTGACCACTGCTGCTGTTCCTCCTCCTCCCCCTCTGACCTCTGCTGCTGTTTCCTCCTCCTCTGACCACTGCTGCTGTTCCTCCTCCTCCCCCTCTGACCATTACTGCTGTTCCTCCTCCTCCTCCCCCTCTGACCATTGCTGCTGTTTCCTCCTCCTCTGACCATTGCTGCTGTTCCTCCTCCTCCTCCTCCTCCCCCTCTGACCATTGCTGCTGTTCCTCCTCCTTCTCCTCCTCTGACCACTGCTACTGTTCCACCTCCTTCTCCTCCTCTGACCTCTGCTGCTGTTCCTCCTCCTCTGACCATTGCTGCTGTTCCTCCTCCTCTGACCATTGCTGCTGTTCCTCCTCCTCTGACCATTGCTGCTGTTCTTCCTCCTCTGACCTCTGTTGCTGTTCCTCCTCCTCTGACCATTGCTGCTGTTCCTCCTCCTCTGACCATTGCTGCGCTGTTCCTCCTCTCTGACCATTGCTGCTGTTTCCTCCTCCTCTGACCATTGCTGCTGTTCATCCTCCTCTGACCATTGCTGCTGTTCCTCCTCCTCCTCCTCCTCCCCCTCTGACCATTGCTGCTGTTCCTCCTCCTCTGACCATTGTTGCTGTTCCTCCTCCTCCTCCCCCTCTGACCACTGGTGCTGTTCCTCCTCCTCTGACCACTGCTGCTGTTCTCCTCCTCCTCCTCCTCCTCCTCCTTTCTCCTCCTCCTCCTCCTCCTCCTCCTCCTCCTCCTCCTCCTCCTCCTCCTTCTCCTCCTCCTCCTCCTCCTCCTCCTCCTCCTCCTCCTCCCCCTCTGACCATTGCTACTGTTCCACTTCCTTCTCCTCCTCTGACCTCTGCTGCTGTTCCTCCTCCTCTGACCATGCTGCTGCTGTTCCTCCTCCTCTGACCATCTGCTGCTGTTCCTCCTCCTCTGACCTCTGCTGCTGTTTTCCTCCTCCTCTGACCATTGCTGCTGTTCCACCTCCTTCTCCTCCTCTGACCTTCTGCTGCTGTTCCACCTCCTCTCCTCCTCTGACCTCTGCCACTGTTCCTCCTCCTCATTCCTCCTCCTCCTAGTCTGACCATTGCTGCTGTTCCTCCTCCTTCTCCTCCTCTGACCACTGCTACTGTTCCACCTCCTTCTCCTCCTCCGACCTCTGCTGCTGTTCCTCCTCATCTGACCATTGCTGCTGTTCCTCTCCTCTTCTGACCATTGCTGCTGTTCCTCCTCCTCCTCCTCCTCCTAGTCTGACCATTGCTGCTGTTCCTCTCCTCCTTTCTCCTCCTCTGACCACTGCTACTGTTCCAACTTTCCTTCTCCTCCTCTGACCTCTGCTGCTGTTCCTCCTCCTCTGACCTGTGCTGCTGTTCCTCCTCCTCTGACCATTGCTGCTGTGTTCCTCCTCCTCTGACCTCTGCTGCTGTTCCTCCTCCTCCTCTGACCATTGCTGCTGTTCCTCCTCCTCTGACCACTGCTGCTGTTCCTCCTCCTCTGACCATTGCTGCTGTTCCTCCTCCTCTGACCTCTGCTGCTGTTCCTCCTCCTCTGACCATTGCTGCTGTTCCTCCTCCTCCTCCTCCTCCTAGTCTGACCATTGCTGCTGTTCCTCCTCCTTCTCCTCCTCTGACCACTGCTACTGCTGTTCTACCTCCTTCTCCTCCTCTGACCTTGCTGCTGTTCCTCCTCCTCTGACCATTGCTGCTGTTCCTCCTCCTCTGACCATTGCTGCTGTTCCTCCTCCTCTGACCCTGCTGCTGTTCCTCCTCCTCTGACCATTGCTGCTGTTCCTCCTCCTCTGACCATTGCTGCTGTTCCTCCTCCTCTGACCATCGCTGCTGTTCCTCCTCCTCCTCCTCCTCCCCCTCTGACCATTGCTGCTGTTCCACCTCCTCTGACCATTCCTGCTGTTCCAACCTCCTCCTCCCCCTCTGACCACTGCTGCTGTTCCTCCTCCTCCTCCTCCTCCTCCTCCTCACCTCCTCCTCCCCTCCTCCCTCCTCCTCTGACCATTGCTACTGTTCACTTCCTTCTCCCTCCTCTGACCTCTGCTGCTTTCCTCTTCCTCCTGACCATTCTGCTGTTCCTCCTCCTCCTGACCTCCTCTGACCTGCTGCTGCTGTTCCTCCTCCTCTGACCATTGCTGCTGTTTCCACCTCCCTCTCTCCTCCTCTGACCTCTGCCTGCTTTCCTCCTCCTCTGACCATTGCTGCTGTTCCTCCTCCTCTGACCTTGCTGCTGTGTTCCTCCTCCTCCTACCGACTGCATTGCTGCTGTTCCTCCTCCTCTGACCATTGCTGCTGTTCCTCCTCCTCTGACCACTGCTGCTGTTCCTCCTCCTCTGACCACTGCTGCTGTTCCTCCTCCTCTGACCACTGCTGCTGTTCCTCCTCCTCTGACCATTGCTGCTGTTCCTCCTCCTCTGACCTCTGCTGCTGTTCCACCTCCTCCTCTGACCATTGCTGCTGTTCCTCCTCCTCCTCCTCCTAGTCTGACCATTGCTGCTGTTCCTCCTCCTTCTCCTCTCCTCTGACCACTGCTACTGTTCCCTCCTCCTTCTCCTCCTCTGACCTCTGCTGCTGTTCCTCCTCCTCTGACCATTGCTGCTGTTCCTCCTTCTCTGACCATTGCTGCTGTTCCTCCTTCCTCCTCCTCTCCCCTCTGACCATTGCTGCTTTTCCTCCTCCTCTGACCTCTGCTGCTGTTTCCTCCTCCTCTGACCTCTGCTGCTGTTCCTCCTCCTCTGACCATTGCTGCTGTTCCTCCTCCTCTGACCATTGCTGCTGTTCCTCCTCCTCTGACCATTGCTGCTGTTCCTCCTCCTCTGACCACTGCTGCTGCTCCTCCTCCTCTGACCATTGCTGCTGTTCCTCCTCCTCTGACCACTGCTGCTGTTCCTCCTCCTCTGACCACTGCTGCTGTTCCTCCTCCTCTGACCATTGCTGCTGTTCCTCCTCCTCTGACCATTGCTGCTGTTCCTCCTCCTCTGACCTCTGCTGCTGTTCCTCCTCCTCTGACCATTGCTGCTGTTCCTCCTCCTTCTCCTCCTCCTGCTGCTGTTCCTCCTCCTGACCACTCCTCCTTTCCTCCTCCTCTGACCATTGCTGCTGTTCCTCCTCCTCTGACCCTTCTCCTCCTCTGCCACTGCCTGTTGCTACTCCTCTGACCACTGCTGCTTCTCCTCCTCTGACCATCTGCTGCTGTTCCTCCTCCTCTGACCATTGCTGCTGTTCCTCCTCCTCTGACCATTGCTGCTGTTCCTCCTCCTCCTCCTCCTCTCCTCCTGACCTCCTCCTCCTCCTCCCTCCTCCTCAGTCTGACCATTGCTGCTGTTCCTCCTCCTTCTCCTCCTCTGACCACTGCTACTGTTCCACCTCCTTCTCCTCCTCTGACCTCTGCTGCTGTTCCTCCTCCTCTGACCATTGCTGCTGTTCCTCCTCCTCTGACCATTGCTGCTGTTCCTCCTCCTCCTCCTCCTTGACCTCTGACCATTGCTGCTGTTCCTCCTCCTCTGACCATTGCTGCTGTTCCTCCTCCTCCCTCCTCTGACCACTGCTGCTGTTCCTCCTCCTCTGACCATTGCTGCTGTTTCCTCCTCCTCCTCTTGACCTCTGCTGCTGTTCCTCCTCCTCTGACCTCTGACCTGCTGCCCTCTTCCTCCTCCTCTGACCTCTGCTGCTGTTCCTCCTCCTCTGACCATTGCTGCTGTTCCTCCTCCTCTGACCTCTTGCTGTTCCTCCTCCTCTGACCATTGCTGCTGTTCCACCTCCTCCTCTCCTCCTCTGACCTCTGCTGCTGTTCCTCCTCCTCTGACCATTGCTGCTGTTTCCTCCTCCTCTGACCATTGCTGCTGTTCCTCCTCCTCTGACCACTGCTGCTGTTCCTCCTCCTCTGACCATTGCTGCTGTTCCTCCTCCTCTGACCACTGCTGCTGTTTCCTCCTCCTCTGACCACTGCTGCTGTTCCTCCTCCTCTGTCCATTGCTGCTGTTCCTCCTCTCCTCTGACCATTGCTGCTGTTCCTCCTCCTCTGACCTCTGCTGCTGTTCCTCCTCCTCTGACCATTGCTGCTGTTCCTCCTCCTCTGACCTCTGCTGCTGTTCCTCCTCCTCTGACCATTGCTGCTGTTCCTCCTCTCCTCTGACCTCTGCTGCTGTTCCTCCTCCTCTGACCATTGCTGCTGCTGCTCCTCTCCTCCTCACCTCCTCCTCCTCTCTGACCATTGCTGCTGTTCCTCCTCCTTCTCCTCCTCTGACCATTGCTACTGTTCCACCTCCTTCTCCTCCTCTGACCTCTGCTGCTGTTCCTCCTCATCTGACCATTGCTGCTGTTCCTCCTCCTCTGACCATTGCTGCTGTTCCTCCTCCTCTGACCATTGCTGCTGTTCCTCCCCCTCCTCCTCCTCCTAGTCTGACCATTGCCTGCTGTTCCTCCTCCCTCTCCCTCCTCTGACCACTGCTACTGTTCCACCTCCTTCTCCTCCTCTGACCTCTGCTGCTGTTCCTCCTCCTCTGACCTGACCTGCTGCTGTTCCCTCCTCCTCTGACCATTGCTGCTGTTCCTCCTCCTCTGACCTCTGCTGCTGTTCCTCCTCCTCTGACCATTGCTGCTGTTCCTCCTCCTCTGACTTCTGCTGCTGTTCCTCCTCCTCCTCCTCTGACCACTGCTGCTGTTCCTCCTCCTCTGACCACTGCTGCTGTTCCTCCTCCTCTGACCACTGCTGCTGTTCCTCCTCCTCCTCCCCTCTGACCATTGCTGCTGTTCCTCCTCCTTCTCCTCCTCTGACCATGCTACTGTTCCACCCTCCTTCTCCTCCTCTGACCTCTGCTGCTGTTCCTCCTCCTCTGACCATTGCTGCTGTTCCTCCTCCTCTGACCATTGCTGCTGTTCCTCCTCCTCTGACCGTTGCTGCTGTTCCTCCTCCTCTGACCCCTGCTGACTGTTCCTCCTCCTCTGACCATTGCTGTCCTGTTCCTCCTCCTCTGACCATTGCTGCTGTTCCTCCTCCTCTGACCATCGCTGCTGTTCCTCCTCCTCCTCCTCCTCCTCCTAGTCTGACCATTGCTGCTGTTCCTCCTCCTTCTCCTCCTCTGACCACTGCTACTGTTCCACCTCCTCTTCTCCTCCTCTGACCTCTGCTGCTGTTCCTCCTCCTCTGACCATTGCTGCTGTTCCCTCCTCCTTCTCTCCTCCTGACCTGTCCACTCCTTCCTCTCTGACCCTCCTGTCTCTGACTCCTCCTCTGACCTCTGCTGCTGTTCTCCTCATCTGACCATTGCTGCTGTTCCTCCTCCTCTGACCATTGCTGCTGTTCCTCTCCTCCTCCTCCCTAGTCTGACCATTGCTGCTTGTCCTCCTCCCTCCTCCTCTGACCACTGCTGCTGTTCCTCCTTCACTCCTCCTCTGACCTCTGCTGCTGTTCCTCCTCCTCTGACCTGTGCTGCTGTTCCTCCTCCTCTGACCATTGCTGCTGTTCCTCCTCCTCTGACCTCTGCTGCTGTTCCTCCTCCTCTGACCATTGCTGCTGTTCCTCCTCCTCTGACCTCTGCTGCTGTTCCTCCTCCTCTGACCATTGCTGCTGTTCCTCCTCCTCCTCCTCTGACCACTGCTGCTGTTTTTCCTCCTCCTCAGACCACTGCTGCTGTTCCTCCTCCTCCCTCTGACCATTGCTGCTGTTCCTGCTGCTGTCCTCCTCTGACCACTGCTACTGTTCTACCTCCTCCTCTGTACCACTGCTGCTGTTCCTCCTCCTCTGACCATTGCTGCTGTTCCTCCTCCTCTGACCATTGCTGCTGTTCTCCTCCTCCCATTGCTCCTCCTCCTCCTCTGACCATTGCTGCTGTTCCCTCCTCTGACCATTGCTGTGTTTCCTCCTCCTCTGACCTGCCTGTTCCTCCTCCTCTGACCATCGCTGCTGTTCTGCTGCCTTCCTCCCCCTCTGACCATTGCTGCTGTTCCTCCCTCCTCTGACCATTGCTGCTGTTCCTCCTCCCCCTCTGACCACTGCTGCTGTTCCTCCTCATCTGCTGCTCCTCCTTTCCTCCTCCCTGACCTTTCCTCCTCCTCCTCCTCCTCCTCTGACCATTGCTGTTCCACTTCCTCCTCCTCCTGCTGTCCTCCTCCTCTGACCATTGCTGCTGTTCCTCCTCCTCCTGACCATTGCTGCTGTTCCTCCTCCTCTGACCATTGCTGCTGTTCCCCCCCCTCCTCACCCTGCTGTTCCTCCTCCTCCCTCCTCTGACCTGTGCTGCTGTTCCTCCTCCTCTGACCATTGCTGCTGTTCCTCCTCCTCTGACCATTGCTGCTGTTCCTCCTCCTCTGACCACTGCTGCTGTCCTCCTCCCTCTGACCATTGCTGCTGTTCCCCCTCTTACCACTGCTGCTGTTCCTCCTCCTCTGGCCACTGCATGCTGTTCCTCCTCCTCTGACCACTGCTGCTGTTCCTCCTCCTCTTACCATTGCTGCTGTTCCTCCTCCTCTGACCTCTGCTGCTGTTCCTCCTCCTCTGACCATTGCTGCTGTTCCT
Source organism: Argopecten irradians (assembly GCF_041381155.1). Taxonomy (NCBI): domain Eukaryota; kingdom Metazoa; phylum Mollusca; class Bivalvia; order Pectinida; family Pectinidae; genus Argopecten; species Argopecten irradians. Next base: position 37,602,442 of record NC_091135.1, read on the forward strand.
CCTCCTCCTCCTCCTCCTAGTCTGACCATTGCTGCTGTTCCTCCTCCTTCTCCTCCTCTGACCTGTGCTGCTGTTCCTCCTCCTCCTCTGACCACTGCTACTGTTCCACCTCCTTCTCCTCCTCTGACATCTCTGCTGTTCCTCCTCTGACCATTGCTGCTGTTCCTCCTTCTCTGACCATTGCTGCTGTTCCTCCTCCTCCTCCTTCCCCTCTGACCATTGCTGCTGTTCCTCCTCCTCTGACCTCTGCTGCTGTTCCTCCTCCTCTGACCATTGCTGCTGTTCCACCTCCTTCTCCTCCTCTGACCTGTGCTGCTGTTCCTCCTCCTCTGACCATTGCTGCTGTTCCTCCTCCTCTGACCATTGCTGCTGTTCCTCCTCCTCTGACCACTGCTGCTGCTCCTCCTTCTCTGACCATTGCTGCTGTTCCTCCCCTCTGACCACTGCTGCTGTTCCTCCTCCTCTGGCCACTGCTGCTGTTCCTCCTCCTCTGACCACTGCTGCTGTTCCTCCTCCTCTGACCATTGCTGCTGTTCCTCCTCCTCTGACCTCTGCTGCCGTTCCTCCTCCTCTGACCATTACTGCTGTTCCTCCTCCTCCTCCTCCTCATCCTCCTCCTCCTCCTCCTCCTCCTCCTCCTCTGACCCTCCTGTTCCTCCTCCTTCTCCTCCTCTAACCACTGCTACTGTTCCACCTCCTTCTCCTCCTCTGACCTCTGCTGCTGTTCCTCCTCCTCTGACCATTGCTGCTGTTCCTCCTCCTCTGACCATTGCTGCTGTTCCTCCTCCTCCTCCTCCTTCCCCTCTGACCATTGCTGCTGTTCCTCCTCCTCTGACCATTGCTGCTGTTCCTCCTCCTCCCCCTCCCTCTGACCACTGCTGCTGTTCCTCCTCCTCTGACCACTGCTGATGATCCTTCCTCCTCCTCCTCCTCCTCCCCTCTGACCATTGCTACTGTTCCACCTCCTTCTCCTCCTCTGACCTCTGCTGCTGTTCCTCCTCCTCTGACCATTGCTGCTGTTTCTCCTCCTCTGACCATTGCTGCTGTTCCTCCTCCTCTGACCTCTGCTGCTGTTCCTCCTCCTCTGACCATTGCTGCTGTTCCACCTCCTTCTCCTCCTCTGACCTCTGCTGCTGTTCCTCCTCCTCTGACCATTGCTGCTGTTCCTCCTCCTCTGACCATTGCTGCTGTTCCTCCTCCTCTGACCACTGCTGCTGTTCCTCCTTCTCTGACCATTGCTGCTGTTTCCCCCTCTGACCACTGCTGCTGCTCCTCCTCCTCTGACCACTGCCGCTGTTCCTCCTCCTCTGTCCATTGCTGCTGTTCCTCCATCTCTGACCATTGCTGCTGTTCCTCCTCCTCTGACCTCTGCTGCTGTTCCTCCTCCTCTGACCATTGCTGCTGTTCCTCCTCTTATGACCTCTGCTGCTGTTCCTCCTCCTCTGACCATTGCTGCTGTTCCTCCTCCTCTGACCTCTGCTGCTGTTCCTCCTCCTCTGACCATTGCTGCTGCTGCTGCTGCTCCTCCTCCTCCTCCTCCTAGTCTGACCATTGCTGCTGTTCCTCCTCCTTTCTCCTCCTCTGACCACTGCTACTGTTCCACCTCCTTCTCTCCTCCTCTGACCTCTGCTGCTGTTCCTCCTCATCTGACCATTGCTGCTGTTCCTCCTCCTCTGACCTCTGCTGCTGTTCCTGCTCCTCTGACCATTGCTGCTGTTCCTCCTCCTCCTCCTCCTCCTAGTCTGACCATTGCCTCTGTTCCTCCTCCTTCTCCTTCTCTGACCACTGCTACTGTTCCACCTCCTTCTCCTCCTCTGACCTCTGCTGCTGTTCCTCCTCCTCTGACCTGTGCTGCTGTTCCTCCTCCTCTGACCATTGCTGCTGTTCCTCCTCCTCTGACCTCTGCTGCTGTTCCTCCTCCTCTGACCATTGCTGCTGTTCCTCCTCCTCTGACTTCTGCTGCTGTTCCTCCTCCTCCTCCTCTGACCACTGCTGCTGTTCCTCCTCCTCTGACCACTGCTGCTGTTCCTCCTCCTATTCCTCCCCCCCTCTGACCATTGCTGCTGTTCCTCCTCCTTCTCTCCTCCTCTGACAATGCTACTGTTCCACCTCCTTCTCCTCTTCTGACCTCTGCTGCTGTTCCTCCTCCTCTGACCATTGCTGCTGTTCCTCCTCCTCTGACCATTGCTGCTGTTCCTCCTCCTCCTCTGACCGTTACTGCTGTTCCTCCTCCTCTGACCCCTGCTGCTGTTCCTCCTCCTCTGACCATTGCTGCTGTTCCTCCTCCTCTGACCATTGCTGCTGTTCCTCCTCCTCCGACCATCGCTGCTGTTCCTCCTCCTCCTCCTCCTCCTCCTCCTAGTCTGACCATTGCTGCTGTTCCTCCTCCTTCTCCTCCTCTGACCACTGCTACTGTTCCACCTCCTTCTCCTCCTCTGACCTCTGCTGCTGTTCCTCCTCATCTGACCATTGCTGCTGTTCCTCCTCCTCTGACCTCTGCTGCTGTTCCTCCTCCTCTGACCATTGCTGCTGTTCCTCCTCCTCCTCCTCCTCCTAGTCTGACCATTGCTGCTGTTCCTCCTCCTTCTCCTCCTCTGACCACTGCTACTGTTCCACCTCCTTCTCCTCCTCTGACCTCTGCTGCTGTTCCTCCTCCTCTGACCTGTGCTGCTGTTCCTCCTCCTCTGACCATTGCTGCTGTTCCTCCTCCTCTGACCTCTGCTGCTGTTCCTCCTCCTCTGACCATTGCTGCTGTTCCTCCTCCTCTGACCTCTGCTGCTGTTCCTCCTCCTCTGACTTCTGCTGCTGTTCCTCCTCCTCCTCCTCTGACCACTGCTGCTGTTCCTCCTCCTCTGACCACTGCTGCTGTTCCTCCTCCTATTCCTCCCCCTCTGACCATTGCTGCTGTTCCTCCTCCTTCTCCTCCTCTGACAATGCTACTGTTCCACCTCCTTCTCCTCTTCTGACCTCTGCTGCTGTTCCTCCTCCTCTGACCATTGCTGCTGTTCCTCCTCCTCTGACCATTGCTGCTGTTCCTCCTCCTCTGACCATTGCTGCTGTTCCTCCTCCTCTGACCCCTGCTGCTGTTCCTCCTCCTCTGACCATTGCTGCTGTTCCTCCTCCTCTGACCATTGCTGCTGTTCCTCCTCCTCTGACCATTGCTGCTGTTCCTCCTCCTCTGACCATCGCTGCTGTTCCTCCTCCTCCTCCTCCTCCCCCTCTGACCATTGCTGCTGTTCCTCCTCCTCTGACCATTGCTGCTGTTCCTCCTCCTCCTCCCCCTCTGACCACTGCTGCTGTTCCTCCTCCTCCTCCTCCTCCTCCTCCTCCTCCTCCTCCTCCTCTGACCATTGCTACTGTTCCACTTCCTTCTCCTCCTCTGACCTCTGCTGCTGTTCCTCCTCCTCTGACCATTGCTGCTGTTCCTCCTCCTCTGACCATTGCTGCTGTTCCTCCTCCTCTGACCTCTGCTGCTGTTCCTCCTCCTCTGACCATTGCTGCTGTTCCACCTCCTTCTCCTCCTCTGACCTGTGCTGCTGTTCCTCCTCCTCTGACCATTGCTGCTGTTCCTCCTCCTCTGACCATTGCTGCTGTTCCTCCTCCTCTGACCACTGCTGCTGTTCCTCCTTCTCTGACCATTGCTGCTGTTCCTCCCCCTCTGACCACTGCTGCTGTTCCTCCTCCTCTGGCCACTGCTTCTGTTCCTCCTCCTCTGACCACTGCTGCTGTTCCTCCTCCTCTGACCATTGCTGCTGTTCCTCCTCCTCTGACCTCTGCTGCTGTTCCTCCTCCTCTGACCATTGCTGCTGTTCCTCCTCCTCCTCCTCCTCCTCCTCCTCCTCCTCCTCCTCCTCCTCCTCCTCCTCCTAGTCTGACCATTGCTGCTGTTCCTCCTCCTTCTCCTCCTCTGACCACTGCTACTGTTCCACCTCCTTCTCCTCCTCTGACCTCTGCTGCTGTTCCTCCTCCTCTGACCATTGCTGCTGTTCCTCCTCCTCTGACCATTGCTGCTGTTCCTCCTCCTCCTCCTTCCCCTCTGACCATTGCTGCTGTTCCTCCTCCTCTGACCTCTGCTGCTGTTCCTCCTCCTCTGACCATTGCTGCTGTTCCACCTCCTTCTCCTCCTCTGACCTGTGCTGCTGTTCCTCCTCCTCTGACCATTGCTGCTGTTCCTCCTCCTCTGACCACTGCTGCTGTTCCTCCTCCTCTGACCACTGCTGCTGTTCCTCCTTCTCTGACCATTGCTGCTGTTCCTCCCCCTCTGACCACTGCTGCTGTTCCTCCTCCTCTGGCCACTGCTGCTGTTCCTCCTCCTCTGACCACTGCTGCTGTTCCTCCTCCTCTGACCATTGCTGCTGTTCCTCCTCCTCTGACCTCTGCTGCTGTTCCTCCTCCTCTGACCATTGCTGCTGTTCCTCCTCCTCCTCCTCCTCCTCCTCCTCCTCCTCCTCCTCCTCCTCCTCCTCCTCCTAGTCTGACCATTGCTGCTGTTCCTCCTCCTTCTCCTCCTCTGACCACTGCTACTGTTCCACCTCCTTCTCCTCCTCTGACCTCTGCTGCTGTTCCTCCTCCTCTGACCATTGCTGCTGTTCCTCCTCCTCTGACCATTGCTGCTGTTCCTCCTCCTCCTCCTCCTTCCCCTCTGACCATTGCTGCTGTTCCTCCTCCTCTGACCATTGCTGCTGTTCCTCCTCCTCCCCCTCCCTCTGACCACTGCTGCTGTTCCTCCTCCTCTGACCACTGCTGCTGTTCCTCCTCCTCCTCCTCCTCCCCCTCTGACCATTGCTACTGTTCCACCTCCTTCTCCTCCTCTGACCTCTGCTGCTGTTCCTCCTCCTCTGACCATTGCTGCTGTTCCTCCTCCTCTGACCATTGCTGCTGTTCCTCCTCCTCTGACCTCTGCTGCTGTTCCTCCTCCTCTGACCATTGCTGCTGTTCCACCTCCTTCTCCTCCTCTGACCTCTGCTGCTGTTCCTCCTCCTCTGACCATTGCTGCTGTTCCTCCTCCTCTGACCATTGCTGCTGTTCCTCCTCCTCTGACCACTGCTGCTGTTCCTCCTTCTCTGACCATTGCTGCTGTTCCTCCCCCTCTGACCACTGCTGCTGTTCCTCCTCCTCTGACCACTGCTGCTGTTCCTCCTCCTCTGACCATTGCTGCTGTTCCTCCTCCTCTGACCATTGCTGCTGTTCCTCCTCCTCTGACCTCTGCTGCTGTTCCTCCTCCTCTGACCATTGCTGCTGTTCCTCCTTCCTCCTCCTCCTCCTCCTCCTAGTCTGACCATTGCTGCTGTTCCTCCTCCTTCTCCTCCTCTGACCACTGCTACTGTTCCACCTCCTTCTCCTCCTCTGACCTCTGCTGCTGTTCCTCCTCCTCTGACCATTGCTGCTGTTCCTCCTCTTATGACCTCTGCTGCTGTTCCTCCTCCTCTGACCATTGCTGCTGTTCCTCCTCCTCTGACCTCTGCTGCTGTTCCTCCTCCTCTGACCATTGCTGCTGCTGCTGCTGCTCCTCCTCCTCCTCCTCCTAGTCTGACCATTGCTGCTGTTCCTCCTCCTTCTCCTCCTCTGACCACTGCTACTGTTCCACCTCCTTCTCCTCCTCTGACCTCTGCTGCTGTTCCTCCTCCTCTGACCTCTGCTGCTGTTCCTCCTCCTCTGACCATTGCTGCTGTTCCTCCTCCTCTGACCTCTGCTGCTGTTCCTCCTCCTCTGACCATTGCTGCTGTTCCTCCTCTTCTGACCTCTGCTGCTGTTCCTCCTCCTCTGACCACTACTGCTGTTCCTCCTCCTCCCCCACTGACCACTGCTGCTGTTCCTCCTCCTCTGACCACTGCTGCTGTTCCTCCTCCTATTCCTCCCCCTCTGACCATTGCTGCTGTTCCTCCTCCTTCTCCTCCTCTGACCACTGCTACTGTTCCACCTCCTTCTCCTCCTCTGACCTCTGCTGCTGTTCCTCCTCCTCTGACCATTGCTGCTGTTCCTCCTCCTCTGACCACTGCTACTGTTCCACCTCCTTCTCCTCCTCTGACCTCTGCTGCTGTTCCTCCTCCTCTGACCTCTGCTGCTGTTCCTCCTCCTCTGATCCCTGCTGCTGTTCCTCCTCCTCTGACCATTGCTGCTGTTCCTCCTCCTCTGACCATTGCTGCTGTTCCTCCTCCTCTGACCATCGCTGCTGTTCCTCCTCCTCCTCCTCCTCCCCCTCTGACCATTGCTGCTGTTCCTCCTCCTCTGACCATTGCTGCTGTTCCTCCTCCTCCTCCCCCTCTGACCACTGCTGCTGTTCCTCCTCCTCCTCCTCCTCCTCCTCCTCCTCTGACCATTGCTACTGTTCCACTTCCTTCTCCTCCTCTGACCTCTGCTGCTGTTCCTCCTCCTCTGACCATTGCTGCTGTTCCTCCTCCTCTGACCATTGCTGCTGTTCCTCCTCCTCTGACCTCTGCTGCTGTTCCTCCTCCTCTGACCATTGCTGCTGTTCCTCCTCCTCCTCCTCCTCCTCCTCTGACCATTGCTGCTGTTCCTCCTCCTCTGACCTCTGCTGCTGTTCCTCCTCCTCTGACCATTGCTGCTGTTCCTCCTCCTCTGACCACTGCTGCTGTTCCTCCTTCTCTGACCATTGCTGCTGTTCCTCCCCCTCTGACCACTGCTGCTGTTCCTCCTCCTCTGGCCACTGCTGCTGTTCCTCCTCCTCTGACCACTGCTGCTGTTCCTCCTCCTCTGACCATTGCTGCTGTTCCTCCTCCTCTGACCTCTGCTGCTGTTCCTCCTCCTCTGACCATTGCTGCTGTTCCTCCTCCTTCTCCTCCTCTGACCACTGCTACTGTTCCACCTCCTTCTCCTCCTCTGACCTCTGCTGCTGTTCCTCCTCCTCTGACCATTGCTGCTGTTCCTCCTCCTCTGACCATTGCTGCTGTTCCTCCTCCTCTGACCTCTGCTGCTGTTCCTCCTCCTCTGACCATTGCTGCTGTTCCTCCTCCTCTGACCATTGCTGCTGTTCCTCCTCCTCTGACCATTGCTGCTGTTCCTCCTCCTCTGACCACTGCTGCTGTTCCTCCTCCTCTGACCATTGCTGCTGTTCCTCCTCCTCCTCCTCCTCCTAGTCTGACCATTGCTGCTGTTCCTCCTCCTTCTCCTCCTCTGACCACTGCTACTGTTCCACCTCCTTCTCCTCCTCTGACCTCTGCTGCTGTTCCTCCTCCTCTGACCATTGCTGCTGTTCCTCCTCCTCTGACCTCTGCTGCTGTTCCTTCTCCTCTGACCTCTGCTGCTGTTCCTCCTCCTCTGACCATTGCTGCTGTTCCTCCTCCTCCTCCTCCTAGTCTGACCATTGCTGCTGTTCCTCCTCCTTCTCCTCCTCTGACCACTGCTACTGTTCCACCTCCTTCTCCTCCTCTGACCTCTGCTGCTGTTCCTCCTCCTTCTATTGTAGTGGCCACTGTTCCACATCATTAAAAGGCTTATCTTTTTATCTTGCTTTAATCTACAGGACTTCTACATAACCAAAATGTATACTTTATGTTGTGTTTGTATTAATTTAGTTTTTAACGTTAATGTTTTTTGTACTTATCTCTACCCTATTGTGGTTTATTTTCAGTTCTGTTGTTGGTATAGGGTATAAAACTCTGTATAGTTCCATGAGGGAGCAGTATCTCAAAGTCTTGTCACAAAAGGTAAATCATAGTTACTTTATTGATTAATAGCACTGGTATAAACTTTCCTAACCATGTGTTATCTTGTAGTATATAATGATTTCATTTTAAAGTGATAAAGACAAGATAAAAATAAAAAGCAAAACATATTTGATAAGCCTTTAGATTGATATTGTGTTTTACAAACATGATGTCACAGTCAATACCTTCTCCCAAAGGTAGATAACTCTAAATATTCAAATACAGATTTTTTTTTCAAATAAGTTTCAAGAGGATTTTCTTTTTTTTTTTTGTTTAACTTTTTTAAGAAACGTGTGATGGTGTACAATGGTGACGTGGATATGGCCTGTAACTTCCTAGGAGATGAGTGGTTCGTTAACAGTCTCGGACAGAAGGTAATCTTATAAATGTGCTGTGTGAATAAACAAATACGATATTCAACCCAATATTGAATAAGCGCCCAGGGCACTTAAAATATTTGAAAAAATCAGAGATGCTTTTTAATAATAGAACCTGGACTAGCCTTTCCATTAATCATTTTGCAAAATAAATAAATCAGTTTTCATATTTTCTGTCTGCATTTTGCAAGTGACTTTAAGGGGAGGGGTGCTTATAGGAATCCCCGGGTTCTTATTGGGTCGAATACGGTATATAAGTATTGATAGGACCTAAATTCCAGTAGATACTAGATTCTGAATCAATATGTATTAGCATAAGCCCTGCATTTGGGTAGAAGTGAATGAGTGTTTAGAATGACTACCACTAGCCCTCTACCCCTGGACCATAGCTTGGCTTTGTGGCAGCCAAATGATATGCACAATATTCAACCATTTATGGTCCTCAACCATTGGATCAGTATAACATTCCATTTTTACAGGACTGGACTGGTGAATATTTTTTTCTAGTCTGCAGTTACAAAGTACTGAAGCTTTTCTAGGACCATAGGAATGATGTGGAGTATAGTCTAATTGTACCAGTACCCTGTTAGTCAATAAGTTCTATAACAATACGTTGTTTATATATCTGGATATTTGTTTAACAGGTTGTGAAGGACAGAAGTATTTGGCATGTAAAGACAAGCGATGGTGAACAGGTTGCAGGTTTTGTCAAAGTAATGGAAAACATATCATTAGTTACTGTCAGGGTAAGTTCTACATGGTAGTTAGCTCCCTTTTCACTGTGTGCGTCAATGTGATGTAGATCAAAGCATTGTCAGTATTTGTATTCATGTTTTTAAAATGCGACAAAACGAAAAAGACAAAACATAAGATTAATATATAACTTTTTGTTATTAAAAATATTTATCTATTATGGCCTGTTTGTGAGGGCACTATTGCCTCATAGTATTGTCGAGGGATGGAATAGTGCCCGAGCCGAAAATGGGTTTAGTACATCACCCTCAGATGGGACTTGTTTTTATGTCATCATAACAGAAGCACGTCAAAGTGACACCTCGCAATGCTATCTACATTTCCAAACCATATTATTACGTTAAAAGTACAACATATGAATTGTCGCGGAAATCTGTGTTTCTATAAAACGGGATTCAGCTTCATGAAAAAAATACAGGCTAGAAATGAATTTGGGGTCAAACTACTGGAAAGGTCACTATAAAAATGAGTTATTTTTGCCATATTTTGTTTTTGCGGAAATCAGCAGTGAACATATGTATAACTTCAGCAATGCTCAGAATGTTTTTTTTATTACACTTTCTCTACGTTTTAGGGAGCTGGGCACATGGTGCCTACTGACAAACCAGGAGCAGCTTTACTGATGTTCTCAAGCTTCCTTAAAAACACACCCCTGCAGTAAACAGGGCTAAAATATGTCATCAAACCGCTGTAACAGAGATACAGTATTCGACCCAATGAACACCTTCACTGTAGAGCAACACACCATAATTTTTTTTGCAAGTACTTAATTTTACAATTTGCAGGTATAAATCTTTCTTTGTCACGTTATTTATCGGATAAATATAAACCTGTGACTTTTTTTTGAAACACAATTCATATACACGTATTAAATTAAATATTAATATAATTAAAGCATGACAAAATATTTTCAAGTACTGTGTAAGTGCATTAATTACCTCCCTTAGCTCACATTTCAAGAAGAAATTACTTTGAGTATATAACTCGAAACTTTTGTATTGGATGTGATAATTCTCAAAAGATCGCACCATTGGAAACACAGGGAAGAATAAAATAAACAAATAAACATCAGATACATGTACTTAACCAAGAATATGTTAAAGATTTTGTGAAACCAATTGATATTCTCTTGTGTTTTGATATTGAAGTGGTGGTTTTTTCTGTAATTTTTTTTTTGTGATATCATTGAAAACATTACCAAATTGTGACTACTGTACTTGCCATTTTAACAAAGAATCGACCAAGGAATACATAGCGATGTACATTTCTCTTCCACATGTGATATTTCATTTTAAGTTTAATGTTATGTTGTCCTTTTAACATGTTTTCTTTCATTTTCTTGTGTTTTATTTTGAAAAGTCCAGTTTTGATGATCGAGTCGTTTTTGTGTGTTTTTGTTAGAAGGAAATGTACGTTTTATTTCATTTGCATAAACATGCAACTCAGAAATCATAAAATGTATATTTTATATGATTACATTCCACAATTCAAACAAACATCTCAACTAGTTTTCCATTTTAAAATGAAACAGGTTGATTCTATTTTTTACGTCATTGAAGAAATTAGCTATATTTATTTAGGTTCTAAGACAAATTTTCCTTCATGCCGTTACAGTTTTGTGACTACTTAATTCAGCTTTTATACAGCACACATGAACGATATTGAGTGTATGAACTGTGTTTTGTGTCATCATTGTATATAAAGAACAATATGTCTCTGTTTTTTTAACTCTATGTTGGTGTGTCAATAACTGATATGATTTTGACTATATTACATTAAGTCTGTTTGTGCCATTTTTCATTCTCAACACCATAGATCTAAATACAGAATCTGGCTTGCTATACAAATGTAATATATATATTGGTATTAAGACCGCAGAAAGAGAAAGTATCGACTGCAAAAATTTAATCCCCTTCAAATAACAGCAAGTACATTTTGTTATACGTACATTTGTATACAGTATAAAAGCTAATACAATGTATACGGGTACACTATTTAAAAGTACTATTGAAATATACAAGACAAGTGATCTACAAAATTTCTGCATTTGCTTGAAAATATATGTAATTCTATCGCATTTTCCTTAGAATACTTAAAAGTTTTACCTGAAAATAAATATTGGTTCTTGTTTGATATTTCAATATGAACGATATATATGTGATAATAAAATAAAACATGGATTTACATGTACTACATACAACTATCGTTGTTTTTTTCTTGTTCTAACAATACACTATATACCATAAAACAACCTATTTTTGTGGTGGCTTATTTTCGCATTTTCAAGCCTAACAACATTTACCATTAATTCTTATTTCGCGATTTAGATTGCAATGGTTTTACTGTATTTATACTCACAAGAATTTCATTGCTTTTGAATTGACCGCACACAAAAATAACTACACACGAAAATGTACACTATCATTTGTATGCGAAAAATCAATCACACATGCGGGAATTTGTTTGTTTACGGTAAGAACAGATTCTGATAGTCCAGAAATTAATTCTGACATTGAAAAAAATCAAATACGAACATGTACCAAATTCTAAAAATAATATTCAATCGCAGCTATATGGAAGTGCACAGCTCAACCAGCTGCAATATTGTAGCTCAAAAGACTTTTTGACCGGTAATGTTGTCTTTAGAAAGGTATAGTAGGCCGGGTACGTATATTCGTTCTACAGCTCAACATGCATATCCCATTAGTTTTACTGCTTACATCCATCTATATGAGAATTATCTATACTTAGACTAGTCCGCTAAACCTGCCTATATCATTAGGCTTTTTTATTTATTTTTTTTTTGTATCAGGCAAAAAAAGCCTAATAATATCGGCAGGTTTAGCGGACTATACTTAGACCTACAATGCAATGTATACAGTTTGCGTAAGTATCATTTGTGAACAAGACCCTTCCTAAACAGTTACCTTTATTTATATTAGTCTCTGTTTATGTAATCATGCATATACGGTACATGTCCCGTTAAAAATATTGAAGGCTTTTCAAACACTACTACAACAGATGCGTTTTGTATACGCAACAGTTTTGCGGAGAACGGAGGCTAGGTTAGTCATGAATTGCTCACTTTATAATTATAATGACATATTATGATAACCTTTGCAACAGTCACGAACTTAAAACATTAAAGCTCACCAGAAATGTTCGCATGTCAGTATGCAATGGCGCAACTTTGGTAAGCTAAAAGAGAGGGCCAATTGAGTTCGCTTCAATATCAAACCAGTCTGGTCCAGGGCATTTTCCTTATAAAAAGGATCGGAGGGGGAGACATACCAATTGTTGCAGAAGATCCAGTGAAGGTCTAAACAACATAAGAGATGGGAAAATTATGATAAAGATACGTACGGTTTGATAAATTAGCAGTGTCGTCAATGGATTCTGTATACTAGTAACTACACATGTAGTCAATGGAAAGGATGATCAGCGGACACATTCGTCAATTACTGAAATAGTTCTTAGTCCGTACATACGATCTTGTAACGATTGAAGGCAAAATGACATAAGGAATAACAATTAAAATATGTGAAATTTTCTAGTTATGATGTTTTTAATCTCGTATAAATGTATGTTGAGGAAAAGTAGATGTAGAACTCCAACGCAGATTCAGTGAATGGTACGATACGTTTATTGGAGTCTTAGGAATCGACCTGTACAGAGATTATTGGCGAGTTAATATAGCAGTACATCAGGATAACATATGTCAATATTTGGGTATGAAAGCCAATACCTGGACCAGATGACCCAACGTAGTTGCTGTATTACATAGGGAAACATGGTTACTCATTAGAACTTACCATGTATCATAATTAATAACATGGCTAGGTAATTAGTAGTTATACAATGACCCTAACAGAAGTTGGTTTCCACTAGACTTTACATGCACGTACATATACTATTGTAAATATGAAACACATGTGTGCTTGACCTACACAGTGTAACATACCCCGTACGTGAAAGATATTTGTGGATAATTATATATTAGTCCAAATTTCAAACTCTAAAATTCTTATCATTTATATGTATTATACTACATTCGTCGCCATGTTATACATTATATCAAATTAGAAATAATTTGATATAATAAATTATAAAATTTCTAAAATTCTTATCATTTATATGCATGTACATTCATACAATGAAAATTTACAGTTAAGTTAAAAATGAAAGTAAGACACTTTCAAATAATTTTCAAATATTTTGATTGAAAATAAAATATATATAAAGAAAGTGAAATTATTGATATGAATGTTGCTTGAAAAGAATATATATAAAGCATAATAAGTATAGTATGTAAAACATAGAGTTCCGAATAGATTATTAAAAACACAGTATTCAAAATATAACTTTAAAATGTCCAACGTAGATATAGAAATGTTTATAAATATGCCGTCGTGTGATGAAAAGTTAATGAGTGCTGAAAACGATGTACAACCATCTTGAATCCAACGGTGATTTCTTGCACAATAAGGCTAAGAATTATTTAAGATGAGAGTTCCGTGTAAAAATTGTAGAATATAAGTTAAACTAAGTGTAATGAGTCCTCTCCGGAGATGAAAATATAAAACACGTTTTCCCTGGCATTAGACTGCATCAGATATTTCCAAATCCGTTGAGCACTTCGAAGAGATATGTTGACGTGGAAGGTGTTGTGTTGACTTCATCGGAAAAGGAGATTCATTCAATTTTCCCGGCATTAGACTGCTTCGGGTATTTCCAAATCCGTTGATGATAATTGTGTTGACGTGGAAAGGTGTAGTGTTGACTTCTTTGGATAAGGAGACTTTAGACAAACATTCCGGCATTAGACTGCATCGGCTCCTCCCTATCCGTTGAATATGTAGGTGGGTTTTTTTTGTGTGAATGTTTATGTCTTCAAGCACAGAGATATACTTGAAAATTTGCGTGAAATAACACGTCACTATCTCTGACTCTGACATAGCCTGGCATAGTCCGTAAAACAATTTTCACCTGGTGTTTAATCACTTCAGGGGACTATCCAGAAAATATACGTATGTTGAAATAATAGATATTAAGTTTCTTTTGTGGAGATATATATATTAACGGGAACTCCAATGATAGAATGAAGACGGCATACACAAACAAGTCAAATATAAACGAAGACAAAATAAAGTCAGAATTATGATGGGCTACTGATCCACTTCTACCACTGGCGGCGGCATTATAGTTGACAGGCGTGGATACATTAACACTTCCGTCGCATGGGGTCGAGGTCATATTTCGATTGGATTATGGCTGATTCTCAATTCTTTTGCGTATCAAAGGCGACAAGTTTTAAAGATTAGACTTTTCACTCTTTTTCTTATAAATAATTGTACCAATCACAAATATATTACTAAGAATATCATGGCATCACCAGAAATGTAGAAAAACTATATAGAAAAATGAAAGATAATAAAATAATCGCTCAATAACATTGTACGTATCAATCATTAGTTGTAATTTTCTGTAGATTTGCCTAGGGATAGTTGGAGATATTTTATTTAATATATCTATAACTATCAAGCTGTTGTTATTTAGAGTTTGTGGGGAAAAAACCAAAGGGATATATATTATAATGTAGTAAGCATCCAACAAATGCATAAAAAAACTATCATGAGCTTGTGGTGTTATATGTATTAACTGCTGTTAATTTTTGTACAATATAAAACTTACTAATACTAGGAGTTTTACTATATAAACTATGTGTAAATATCATCCACCTAAAGGAGTTTTACTATATAAACTATATGTAAATATCATCCACCTAAAGGCGTTTTACTATATAAAACTATATGAAATATCATCCAGCTAAAGGAGTTTTTTCAATATAAACTATGTGTAAATATCATCCACCTAAAGGCGTTTACCTGTAAATATCATCCAGCTAAAGGAGTTTTATTATATAAACTATGTGTAAATATCATCCATCTAAAGGCGTTTCCCTATATCTTCTTTATTTGAATATCATTAAAGGCGTTTTACTATATAAACGATATGTAATTATCATCCAGCAAAGGAGTTTTACTATATAAACTAATGTAAATATCATCCTGCTAAGGGAGTTTATACTATATATACTATATGTAAATATCATGCTAAAGGAGTTTTACTATATAAACTATATGTAAATATCATCCAGCTAAAGGAGTTTTACTATATAAACTATTGTAAATAATATCATCCACCTAAAGGAGTTTTACTATATAAACTATGTGTAAATATCATCCAACTAAGGGTTTACCTGTAAATATCATCAGCAAAGGAGTTTTTACTATATAAAACTATATGTGTAAATATCATCCACCTAAAGGCGTTTTACTATTATAAACTATATGTAAATATCATCCTCCTAAGGAGTTTTACTATATAAACTATATGTAAATATCATCCTGCTAAAGGAGTTTTACTATATAAACTATATGTAAATATCATCCAACTAAAAGGCGTATTACAACTATTGTAAATATCATCCACCTAAGGAGTTTTATAAACTATATAAAAAACTAGGATTTTACTGTAAAATATCATCCACCTAAAGGAGTTTTACTATATAAACTATATGTAAATATCATCCACCTAAGGGAGTTTTACTATATAAACTATATGTAAATATCATCCACCTAAAGGAGTTTACCTATATAAACTATATGTAAATATCATCCAGCTAAAGGAGTTTTCTATATAAACTATATGTAAAAATATCATCCACCTAAAGGAGTTTTACTATATAAACTATATGTAAATATCATCCACCTAAAGGAGTTTTACTATATAAACTATATGTAAATAATCATCCACCCTAAAGGAGTTTACTATATAAACTATGTTAAATATATGTAAATATCATCCACCTAAAGGAGTTTTACTATATAAACTATATGTAAATATCATCCACCTAAAGGAGTTTTACTATATAAACTATATGTAAATATCATCCACCTAAAGGAGTTTTACTATATAAACTATATGTAAATATCATCCACCTAAAGGCGTTTCCTTGTAAATATCATCCACCTAAAGGAGTTTTACTATATAAAACTATGTATGTAAATATCATCCACCTAAAGGAGTTTTACTATATAAACTATATGTAAATATTCATCCACCTAAAGGAGTTTTACTATATAAACTATATGTAAATATAAATATCATCACCTAAAGGAGTTTTACTATTACTATATCACCTAAGAACTATATGTAAATATTATCCACCTAAAGGAGTTTTACTATATAAACTATATGTAAATATCATCCACCTAAAGGAGTTTTACTATATAAAACTATATGTATGTAAATATCATCCACCTAAAGGAGTTTTACTATATAAACTATATGTAAATATCATCCACCTAAAGGAGTTTTACTATATAAACTATATGTAAATATCATCCACCTAAAGGAGTTTTACTATATAAACTATATGTAAATATCATCCACCTAAAGGAGTTTTCCTTAAATATATATACAAAGGAGTTTTACTATATAAACTATATGTAAATATCATCCACCTAAAGGAGTTTTACTATATAAACCTATATGTAAATATCATCCACCTAAAGGAGTTTTACTATATAAACTATATGTAAAATATCATCCACCTAAAGGAGTTTTACTATATAAACTATATGTAAATATTATCCACCTAAAGGAGTTTTACTATATAAACTATATGTAAATATCATCCACCTAAAGGATTTTTACTATATAAACTATATGTAAATATTATCCACCTAAAGGAGTTTTACTATATAAACTATATGTAAATATCATCCACCTAAAGGAGTTTTACTATATAAACTATATGTAAATATCATCCACCTAAAGGATGTAAATATTATCCACTAAAGGATATATAAACTATATGTAAAATATCATCCACCTAAAGGAGTTTTATATAAGGAGTTTTCTATATATAAACTATATGTAAATATCATCCACCTAAAGGGAGTTTTACTATATAAACTATATGTAAATATTATCCACCTAAAGGAGTTTTTTACTATATAAAACTATATATAAACATTAAATATCATCCACCTAAAGGAGTTTTACTATATAAACTATATGTAAATATCATCCACCTAAAGGAGTTTTACTATATAAACTATATGTAAATATTATCCACCTAAAGGAGTTTTACTATATAAACATATAGTTTTAACTATATAACATCCACCTAAAGGAGTTTTTACTATATAAAAACTATGTGTAAATATCATCCAGCTAAAGGAGTTGATTATTAGGGATTTCCATTCAGGATGGAAATCCCTATTGTTATTGTTCTGTTTTTTCTTATTTGTCTTATTATTTCCACGCAAACCTTCTTAACACTTTTTCTTATGCAGTCTCGTAAATACATTCTATACCGTTGGTTTCAGTAACTAGTAAGTAACTTAAATCATGGTCAAAAGGACGCAATTCGAGATGATCTAGTCGACCGGTCGCGATCGTTATTTTCATGAGCCAATATTTCTGCCATTTTGTATGATATGACATTGAAACTCAAAATTGTTATAGACATCGTTCCATAGTATATGCCTACATGAATGTGCGACAAATGGCCATTAAACACCAAATTGTAAATTCGCTGAGATCCCGTGAAAATCATTCAAAGGCACGGACGAACATGTGTGAAGCTCTATATGCAGCCGTAACAAGACATATTTATGTAGTATATTAGTTCTTGTCTTCACGCTTTATGTATGTTAAGATGAGAGCTTTTGTGAAAAATGTGTAAAATGACCGACAAACTTGTCGATTTAGCTACCTACTGGGTCTAGACAGTGCCCATAATTGTGGCTTAGTTGATGTTGTCTATTAAAGGTTTCTAAGTTTAAAAATATTATTTAAATTGCACTTTAATGGAACTGATGCAATAAAATCATCTGAATGGATCACTACCTGTCGTGTCTCTGGGCTTTCAAACTTTCAACTTTATTACTAGTCTCTTTACAAAATACATTGTGTAGAGAAACATATTTACAACATTCAACAAACGCAACATAGATGAAAGACAAATTATATAACTTTATGTTTCTGAAACATACATGTGCATTGAACGGATCACTGCCTAAGATGGCATATTGAAATATACTTTATCTTTAGATTCAATCTCAATATTTTGTGTGATTCATGTATATGTATATGTTATGTTTGTTTTATATGTGATCATGAACGCGTTACACTGCGCGTCCAAGTGGCGGCCAGATCTAACAACATTCATAGAACGATGTATATGTTAATATTATGAAAACGTGAAAGCACATCTGTATTCAATTTTTTGTCCTTTTGCAGTCTCGTAAATGCATTCTACTATAGTATATCTGTGGTTTCATTAACTAGTAAGTGAGTTAAATCATGGTCAAAAGGACGCAATTCGAGATGATCTCGCCGACCGGTCGCAATCGTATTTAACTTTGATGATTTTTTTGAACTTTGTCTGTTAAAGGATAAAATCAACTGAATGGATCACTACCTGTCGTGTCTCTGGACTTTCAAACTTCAAACTTTATTATTAGTCAATTTTCAAAAAAAAAACTGTGTACAGAAACATATTTACAACATTCAACAAATGCAACATAGATAGAGGACAAATTACAATGTACATGTATATAACTTTTTGTGAATCATACATGTGCATTGAACGGATCACTGCCTAAGATGGGGTAATAAGATATACTATATCTTTAAATGAAACCTCAACATTTTGTGTGATTTATGTGAAATGAAGCCGCCACTTTTGTATAAACAAGTTCTGAATATATTTTATATGTGGTTATTAACACGTAACACTGCGCGTCTCGGTAGCGGCTAGATCTAACAGCATTCAAACAACGATGTACATGTATATGTTAATATCATGAACATTTTTGTCCTTATGCAATTCTATACCTTTGGTTTCAGTAACTAGTAAGTAAGTTAAATGATGGTCAAAAAGACGCAACTCGAGATGATCTTTGGCAATTGAATTGTCAATTTCATGAGCAATATCTCTGCCACTTTGTATGATATGACATTGAAACAAAAAATGTTCTAAAACATCGTTCCATAGTATATACCTACATGCATGTGCAAAAAATGACCATCATACGCCAAATTGTAAATGCGCTGAGATCCCGTGAAAATCCTGAAGCTTTATAGGCATTCGATACAAAACAGCATTTATGCACCATTAGTTCTTGTCTTTATGCTTTATGTATGTTTAGATGAGAGTATACGTGAAAAGGTCACTTTTATTAATTATTGATACCATTGTAAAAATGTAAAATAAAATAGCAGACCACAACTAAGCTTCATGGTCGGACCGTGTGTATTTATTCTTCTGCACTGAAGTGGAAAATATCATCACTTGTAGGCAGTAAATATACCGCAAAAATAAATTTTGAACACTTATTTGACTTTGTAAAATTAAACTCTTTGCATTGTAAATATTGCAATTCTCAAAATGTTGGTAACTATTGGTGGTGAATAACATATTAAAAGCTCTTCTTGTTTCATGAGTATGAAACTTACGACACATATAACTTGAACTATGTTGTGCTCTTGGGGCAAGATTTGACCATTGTGACCTTGAATTCATGTCAACGTAATTCGATTGTAAGCGTATACATTTATACCATACATGAGCTCAGCTGATGTTTCAAAGGAATTGTGTTAATGTAAAATGATATTTCAGCATATAATTCAACATTTTACTACCGTGACCTTCAAGAGTGATTTACGTCATACAATAAAAACTCATTTTGACATGCGGCAATCGGTCTTTGATGTAAAGATGTTCTACAACAATTGTACTGATGTAGCATATGTGACTTGTATGACCTTGACTATAATTTTAATTTTAATCTTAATTCATGCAGGCACACATGTATGCCATAGGTGTTTGAAATATGAAATCTGTATAATCGAGTTTGATGACGTAACAGAGTCACAAAGTTTTGGCGTAAAACTGTTGAAGATATCTGTCCATGCTATGTCTATGCAAAATTCAAGCATTCAAGCATGTATGTTAAGTATTAAAGGCGCTGAAATCTTGTGCATTTTTGGCGGGAAAATGGCAAAATCGCAGTTTTCCAAGGTCTATATCTCCGCCATTTTGGTTCCGATGAACTTGAAACTTTTCATTATATATTTCTGAGAGCATGCCCTTTCAAATCTATCTTTCAAAACTTTTCTGTGGCAATTTTCGCTTTTTGGCATTTGTTTTGACCCCGTAGCGAGCTCTTGACCTTGACATAATCTCTGATAACATGTGATGAACAAAAATCGCGCTTTGTCACGATCTACCTTAATGCCAAAACGGGGACAACGTACAGCGTACGGTTATGAAGTAAGGAACGTTTAAAATTTGGTCGAAAAAAAGTAGTTTTTTTACGTCTGTGGCCTTGACCTTGAACATTTTTTTGTGAAAAATCGAACGTACGTTTCAAGATCTAATGTACCTACATAATGTGTCAAAAGTTGAGCGTCGTACTGTGTGTCGTTCGTGAGACATCCTGCTAACAAGATTTGTGGAAATAAGAAAAAAAAGGAATAATAACTCGATTTGATCTCGATCAAAACACTGGATTTCCACCTATGTAATGATATAAGTAATGTTAGCGAACAGACGATTGCTTTAGAACATAAAAATCATGACACTATGTCAATGTCTACATTTACAAAAAATCAACACCCTTCACTAAATGATAAAGGCCCTACGAGCTCACTAAGTACGGAAAAAAATAAGGAAATGGGACAAATTGCCATATTTGGAGAGCTATATTTCCGTCATAAACTCTAACATTACTTATATCATTACATAGGTGGAAATCCCGTGTTTTGATCGCGATCAAATCTAGTTATTCTTTTTTTTTTTTCTTATTTCCACAAATCTTGTTAGCAGGATATCTCACGAACGGAATAAGGTACGACGCTAAACTTCGGACACGTTATGAATCTTGAAATGTACGTTCGATTTTTTACAAAAATGTTCAAGGTCAAGGTCACAGACGTAAAAAACTATTTTTTTCGAACAAACTTTAAGCGTTCATAACTTCATAACCGTACGCTGTTCAGGTTGTGCGTTTCATTATTTAGGTTGATTGCGATGTTGAAACGTTTTTTTCTTACTACATGTTTATCAGAGATTATGTCTAGGTCTAGAGTTCGCTAGAGGGTCAAATGAGGTCAAACAAAAGTCAAAAATGAACTTACCATAGAAATGTTTTGAAGAGCGCACATGAAAGAAACATGCTCTTAAAGCACATAAAATGACCAATTTCAAGGCCATATTTATTCAAAATGCGGAGATATTGGACATCAAAAAATCGAAATTCATATATTTATTTTTGAATTTTTGTAAAAGAAGACCTTCGCATATATTCTGTAAAGGGTTTCAATTTCAAAAGACAAAGCTTTAAAAATGACGGAAATATAGCCTTGCAAATATGGCGTTTCGTTCATTTTTTAACCTAAATTTTACCGTAATTTATGAAATTTCCAGGAGAAATGTTTTGAATTGGATGTGAGAGAGCATGCTCTCATACACATAAAATGACCAATTTCAATGTCATATCATTCAAAATGGCGGAGATCAAGGACATCAAAAATCGGAATTTAGTTTATATTGGTCTTTGCGGCAGGCGATTTCAGCGCCTTTAAACCTGTATGTACAGTGTTGATTTTTCATACCTATGTTGTATGAACTTTTGTCTTCAAATGTATGGATTTTAAAGGGGCTATATAGCAAAATGGCGGAAATAATAGCTCTCCAAATATGGCAATTTGTCCCATTTCCTTATTTTTTTCCGTACTTAGTGAGCTCGTAGGGGCCTTTATCATTTAGTGAAGGGTGTTGATTTTTTGTAAATGTAGACATTGATATAGTGTCATGATTTTTATGTTCTAAAGCAATCGTCTGTTCGCTAACATTACTTATATCATTACATAGGTGGAAATCCAGTGTTTTGATCGAGATCAAATCGAGTTATTATTCCTTTTTTTTCTTATTTCCACAAATCTTGTTAGCAGGATGTCTCACGAACGACACACAGTACGACGCTCAACTTTTGACACATTATGTAGGTACATTAGATCTTGAAACGTACGTTCGATTTTTCACAAAAAAATGTTCAAGGTCAAGGCCACAGACGTAAAAAAACTACTTTTTTTCGACCAAATTTTAAACGTTCCTTACTTCATAACCGTACGCTGTACGTTGTCCCCGTTTTGACATTAAGGTAGATCGTGACAAAGCGCGATTTTTGTTCATCACATGTTATCAGAGATTATGTCAAGGTCAAGAGCTCGCTACGGGGTCAAACAAATGCCAAAAGCGAAAATTGCCACAGAAAAGTTTTGAAAGATAGATTTGAAAGGGCATGCTCTCAGAAATATATAATGAAAAGTTTCAAGTTCATCGGAACCAAAATGGCGGAGATATAGACCTTCGAAAACTGCGATTTTGCCATTTTCCCGCCAAAAATGCACAAGATTTCAGCGCCTTTAATACTTAACATACATGCTTGAATGCTTGAATTTTGCATAGACATAGCATGGACAGATATCTTCAACAGTTTTACGCCAAAACTTTGTGACTCTGTTACGTCATCAAACTCGATTATACAGATTTCATATTTCAAACACCTATGGCATACATGTGTGCCTGCATGAATTAAGATTAAAATTAAAATTATAGTCAAGGTCATACAAGTCACATATGCTACATCAGTACAATTGTTGTAGAACATCTTTACATCAAAGACCGATTGCCGCATGTCAAAATGAGTTTTTATTGTATGACGTAAATCACTCTTGAAGGTCACGGTAGTAAAATGTTGAATTATATGCTGAAATATCATTTTACATTAACACAATTCCTTTGAAACATCAGCTGAGCTCATGTATGGTATAAATGTATACGCTTACAATCGAATTACGTTGACATGAATTCAAGGTCACAATGGTCAAATCTTGCCCCAAGAGCACAACATAGTTCAAGTTATATGTGTCGTAAGTTTCATACTCATGAAACAAGAAGAGCTTTTAATATGTTATTCACCACCAATAGTTACCAACATTTTGAGAATTGCAATATTTACAATGCAAAGAGTTTAATTTTACAAAGTCAAATAAGTGTTCAAAATTTATTTTTGCGGTATATTTACTGCCTACAAGTGATGATATTTTCCACTTCAGTGCAGAAGAATAAATACACACGGTCCGACCATGAAGCTTAGTTGTGGTCTGCTATTTTATTTTACATTTTTACAATGGTATCAATAATTATAAAGTGACCTTTTCACGTATACTCTCATCTAAACATACATAAAGCATAAAGACAAGAACTAATGGTGCATAAATGCTGTGTTGTAACGAATGCCTATAAAGCTTCATGATTTTCACGGGATCTCAGCGCATTTACAATTTGGCGTATGATGGTCATTTTTTTGCACATGCATGTAGGTATATACTATGGAACGATGTTTAGAACATTTTTTGTTTCAATGTCATATCATACAAAGTGGCAGAGATATTGGCTCATGAAATTGACAATTCAATTGCCAAGATCATCTCGAGTTGCGTCTTTTTGACCATCATTTAACTTACTTACTAGTTACTGAAACCAAAGGTATAGAATTGCATAAGGACAAAAATGTTCATGATATTAACATATACATGTACATCGTTGTTTGAATGCTGTTAGATCTAGCCGCTACCGAGACGCGCAGTGTTACGTGTTTAATAACCACATATAAAATATATTCAGAACTTGTTTGTACAAAAGTGGCTGCTTCATTTCACATAAATCACACAAAATGTTGAGGTTTCATTTAAAGATATAGTATATCTTATTACCCCATCTTAGGCAGTGATCCGTTCAATGCACATGTATGATTCACAAAAAGTTATATACATGTACATTGTAATTTGTCCTCTATCTATGTTGCATTTGTTGAATGTTGTAAATATGTTTCTGTACACAGTTTTTTTTTGAAAATTGACTAATAATAAAGTTTGAAGTTTGAAAGTCCAGAGACACGACAGGTAGTGATCCATTCAGTTGATTTTATCCTTTAACAGACAAAGTTCAAAAAAATCATCAAAGTTAATACGATTGCGACCGGTCGGCGAGATCATCTCGAATTGCGTCCTTTTGACCATGATTTAACTCACTTACTAGTTAATGAAACCACAGATATACTATAGTAGAATGCATTTACGAGACTGCAAAAGGACAAAAAATTGAATACAGATGTGCTTTCACGTTTTCATAATATTAACATATACATCGTTCTATGAATGTTGTTAGATCTGGCCGCCACTTGGACGCGCAGTGTAACGCGTTCATGATCACATATAAAACAAACATAACATATACATATACATGAATCACACAAAATATTGAGATTGAATCTAAAGATAAAGTATATTTCAATATGCCATCTTAGGCAGTGATCCGTTCAATGCACATGTATGTTTCAGAAACATAAAGTTATATAATTTGTCTTTCATCTATGTTGCGTTTGTTGAATGTTGTAAATATGTTTCTCTACACAATGTATTTTGTAAAGAGACTAGTAATAAAGTTGAAAGTTTGAAAGCCCAGAGACACGACAGGTAGTGATCCATTCAGATGATTTTATTGCATCACTTCCATTAAAGTGCAATTTAAATAATATTTTTAAACTTAGAAACCTTTAATAGACAACATCAACTAAGCCACAATTATGGGCACTGTCTAGACCCAGTAGGTAGCTAAATCGACAAGTTTGTCGGTCATTTTACACATTTTTCACAAAAGCTCTCATCTTAACATACATAAAGCGTGAAGACAAGAACTAATATACTACATAAATATGTCTTGTTACGGCTGCATATAGAGCTTCACACATGTTCGTCCGTGCCTTTGAATGATTTTCACGGGATCTCAGCGAATTTACAATTTGGTGTTTAATGGCCATTTGTCGCACATTCATGTAGGCATATACTACGGAACGATGTCTATAACAATTTTGAGTTTCAATGTCATATCATACAAAATGGCAGAAATATTGGCTCATGAAAATAACGATCGCGACCGGTCGACTAGATCATCTCGAATTGCGTCCTTTTGACCATGATTTAAGTTACTTACTAGTTACTGAAACCAACGGTATAGAATGTATTTACGAGACTGCATAAGAAAAAGTGTTAAGAAGGTTTCGTGGAAATAATAAGACAAATAAGAAAAAAACAGAACAATAACAATAGGGATTTCCATCCTGAATGGAAATCCCTAATAATCAACTCCTTTAGCTGGATGATATTTACACATAGTTTTTATATAGTAAAACTCCTTTAGGTGGATGATATTTATATATATTTTTATATAGTAAAACTCCTTTAGGTGGATATAATATTTACATATAGTTTATATAGTAAAACTCCTTTAGGTGGATGATATTTACATATAGTTTATATAGTAAAACTCCTTTAGGTGGATGATATTTATATATAGTTTATATAGTAAAACTCCTTTAGGTGGATAATATTTACATATAGTTTATATAGTAAAACTCCTTTAGGTGGATGATATTTACATATAGTTTATATAGTAAAACTCCTTTAGGTGGATGATATTTACATATAGTTTATAAGTAAACGCCTTTAGGTGGATGATATTTACATATAGTTTATATAGTAAAACTCCTTTAGGTGGATGATATTTACATATAGTTTATATAGTAAAACTCCTTTAGGTGGATGATATTTACATATAGTTTATATAGTAAAACTCCTTTAGGTGGATGATATTTACATATAGTTTATATAGTAAAACTCCTTTAGGTGGATGATATTTACATATAGTTTATATAGCAAAACTCCTTTAGGTGGATAATATTTACATATAGTTTATATAGTAAATCTCCTTTAGATAGATGATATTTACATATAGTTTATATAGTAAAACTCCTTTAGGTGGATGATATTTACATATAGTTTTATATAGGAAACTCCTTTAGGTGGATGATATTTACATATAGTTTATATAGAAAAACTCCTTTAGGTGGATGATATTTACAAGGAAACGCCTTTAGGTGGATGATATTTATATATAGTTTATATAGTAAAACTCCTTTAGGTGGATAATATTTTACATATAGTTTATATAGTAAAACTCCTTTAGGTGGATGATATTTACATATAGTTTATATAGTAAAACTCCTTTAGGTGGATAAATATTTACATATAGTTTATATAGTAAATCTCCTTTAGGTGGATAATATTTACATATAGTTTATATAGTAAAAACTCCTTTAGTGGATGATAATATTTACATATAGTTTATTATATAGTAAAACTCCTTTAGGTGGATGATATTTACATATAGTTTATATAGTAAAACTCCTTTAGGTGGATGATATTTACATATAGTTTATATAGTAAAACTCCTTTAGGTGGATGATATTTACATATAGTTTATATAGTAAAACTCCTTTAGGTGGATAATATTTACATATAGTTTATATAGTAAAACTCCTTTAGATGGATGATATTTACATATAGTTTATATAGTAAAACTCCTTTAGGTGGATGATATTTACATATAGAAGATATATAGGGAAACACCTTTAGGTGGATGATATTTACATATAGTTTATATTGAAAAACTCCTTTAGCTGGATGATATTTACAAGGATAGTTTATATAGTAAAACTCCTTTAGGTGGATGATATTTACATATAGTTTATATAGTAAAACTCCTTTAGGTGGATAATATTTACATATAGTTTATATAGTAAAACTCCTTTAGGTGGATGATATTTACATATAGTTTATATAGTAAAACTCCTTTAGGTGGATAATATTTACATATAGTTTATATAGTAAATCTCCTTTAGATAGATGATATTTACATATAGTTTATATAGTAAAACTCCTTTAGGTGGATGATATTTACATATAGAAGATATATAGGGAAACACCTTTAGGTGGATGATATTTACATATAGTTTATATTGAAAAACTCCTTTAGCTGGATGATATTTACAAGGAAACGCCTTTAGGTGGATGATATTTACACATAGTTTATATAGTAAAACTCCCTTAGCAGGATGATATTTACATATAGTTTATATAGTAAAACGCCTTTAGGAGGATTGATATTTACACATTTTATAGTTTATAGTTATAGGTAAACGCCCTTAAGTTGGATGATATTTACACATAGTTTATATAGTAAAACTCCTGGTTTATATGTAAAACTCCTTTATATATTTACAGGTATAGAAGATATATACTTTAGCTGGATGATATTTCATATAGTTTATTTAAGTAAAACGCCTTAAGTTGGATGATATTTACACATAGTTTATATAGTTTATATAAAACTCCTTTAGTTAATATTACAATTCCTTAGGTGGATAATAATATTTACATACTCCTTTAGTTTATATAGTAAAACTCCTTTAGGTGATGATATTACATATATTTACATATGGAGTTTTAGGAAACACCTTTAGTTATGTAGAAAAACTCCCTTAGCAGGATGATATTTACACTATTTATATAGTAAATATTTACATATATTTTTATAGTTAGTATAACTAAAACTCCTTATATGATAAATCCCTTGGATGATATTTACATATAGTTTATATAGTAAAACTCCTTTGACTGGATAATAGATTATATATGTAATTAAAACGCCTTTAGCTGGATGATATTCAAATAAAGAAGATATAGGGAAACGCCTTTAGATGGATGATATTTACACATAGTTTATATAATAAAAAGCTGGATGATATTTACAGGTAAACGCCTTTAGGTGGATGATATTTACACATAGTTTATATTGAAAAAACTCCTTTAGCTGGATGATATTTCATATAGTTTATATAGTAAAACGCCTTTAGGTGGATGATATTTACATATAGTTTATATAGTAAAACTCCTTTAGGTGGATGATATTTACACATAGTTTATATAGTAAAACTCCTAGTATTAGTAAGTTTTATATTGTACAAAAATTAACAGCAGTTAATACATATAACACCACAAGCTCGTGTTAGTTTGTTATGCATTTGTTGGCTGCTTACTATATTATAATATATATCCCTTTGGTTTTTTTCCCACAAACTCTAAATAACAACAGCTTGATAGTTATAGATATATTAAATAAAATATCTCCAACTATCCCCTAGGCAAATCTACAGAAAATTACAACTAATGATTGATACGTACAATGTTATTGAGCGATTATTTTATTATCTTTCATTTTTCTATATAGTTTTTCTACATTTCTGGTGATGCCATGATATTCTTAGTAATATATTTGTGATTGGTACAATTATTTATAAGAAAAAAGAGTGAAAAGTCTAATCTTTAAAACTTGTCGCCTTTGATACGCAAAAGAATTGAGAATCAGCCATAATCCAATCGAAATATGACCTCGACCCCATGCGACGGAAGTGTTAATGTATCCACGCCTGTCAACTATAATGCCGCCGCCAGTGGTAGAAGTGGATCAGTAGCCCATCATAATTCTGACTTTATTTTGTCTTCGTTTATATTTGACTTGTTTGTGTATGCCGTCTTCATTCTATCATTGGAGTTCCCGTTAATATATATATCTCCACAAAAGAAACTTAATATCTATTATTTCAACATACGTATATTTTCTGGATAGTCCCCTGAAGTGATTAAACACCAGGTGAAAATTGTTTTAAGGACTATGCCAGGCTATGTCAGAGTCAGAGATAGTGACGTGTTATTTCACGCAAATTTTCAATTATATCTCTGTGCTTGAAGACATAAACATTCACACAAAAAAAACCACCTACATATTCAACGGATAGGGAGGAGCCGATGCAGTCTAATGCCGGAATGTTTGTCTAAAGTCTCCTTATCCAAAGAAGTCAACACTACACCTTTCCACGTCAACACAATTATCATCAACGGATTTGGAAATACCCGAAGCAGTCTAATGCCGGGAAAATTGAATGAATCTCCTTTTCCGATGAAGTCAACACAACACCTTCCACGTCAACATATCTCTTCGAAGTGCTCAACGGATTTGGAAATATCTGATGCAGTCTAATGCCAGGGAAAACGTGTTTTATATTTTCATCTCCGGAGAGGACTCATTACACTTAGTTTAACTTATATTCTACAATTTTTACACGGAACTCTCATCTTAAATAATTCTTAGCCTTATTGTGCAAGAAATCACCGTTGGATTCAAGATGGTTGTACATCGTTTTCAGCACTCATTAACTTTTCATCACACGACGGCATATTTATAAACATTTCTATATCTACGTTGGACATTTTAAAGTTATATTTTGAATACTGTGTTTTTAATAATCTATTCGGAACTCTATGTTTTACATACTATACTTATTATGCTTTATATATATTCTTTTCAAGCAACATTCATATCAATAATTTCACTTTCTTTATATATATTTTATTTTCAATCAAAATATTGAAAATTATTTGAAAGTGTCTTACTTTCATTTTTAACTTAACTGTAAATTTTCATTGTATGAATGTACATGCATATAAATGATAAGAATTTTAGAAATTTTATAATTTATTATATCAAATTATTTCTAATTTGATATAATGTATAACATGGCGACGAATGTAGTATAATACATATAAATGATAAGAATTTTAGAGTTTGAAATTTGGACTAATATATAATTATCCACAAATATCTTTCACGTACGGGGTATGTTACACTGTGTAGGTCAAGCACACATGTGTTTCATATTTACAATAGTATATGTACGTGCATGTAAAGTCTAGTGGAAACCAACTTCTGTTAGGGTCATTGTATAACTACTAATTACCTAGCCATGTTATTAATTATGATACATGGTAAGTTCTAATGAGTAACCATGTTTCCCTATGTAATACAGCAACTACGTTGGGTCATCTGGTCCAGGTATTGGCTTTCATACCCAAATATTGACATATGTTATCCTGATGTACTGCTATATTAACTCGCCAATAATCTCTGTACAGGTCGATTCCTAAGACTCCAATAAACGTATCGTACCATTCACTGAATCTGCGTTGGAGTTCTACATCTACTTTTCCTCAACATACATTTATACGAGATTAAAAACATCATAACTAGAAAATTTCACATATTTTAATTGTTATTCCTTATGTCATTTTGCCTTCAATCGTTACAAGATCGTATGTACGGACTAAGAACTATTTCAGTAATTGACGAATGTGTCCGCTGATCATCCTTTCCATTGACTACATGTGTAGTTACTAGTATACAGAATCCATTGACGACACTGCTAATTTATCAAACCGTACGTATCTTTATCATAATTTTCCCATCTCTTATGTTGTTTAGACCTTCACTGGATCTTCTGCAACAGTTGGTATGTCTCCCCCTCCGATCCTTTTTATAAGGAAAATGCCCTGGACCAGACTGGTTTGATATTGAAGCGAACTCAATTGGCCCTCTCTTTTAGCTTACCAAAGTTGCGCCATTGCATACTGACATGCGAACATTTCTGGTGAGCTTTAATGTTTTAAGTTCGTGACTGTTGCAAAGGTTATCATAATATGTCATTATAATTATAAAGTGAGCAATTCATGACTAACCTAGCCTCCGTTCTCCGCAAAACTGTTGCGTATACAAAACGCATCTGTTGTAGTAGTGTTTGAAAAGCCTTCAATATTTTTAACGGGACATGTACCGTATATGCATGATTACATAAACAGAGACTAATATAAATAAAGGTAACTGTTTAGGAAGGGTCTTGTTCACAAATGATACTTACGCAAACTGTATACATTGCATTGTAGGTCTAAGTATAGCCCGCTAAACCTGCCGATATTAGTTATTAGGCTTTTTTTGCCTGATACAAAAAAAAAATAAATAAAAAAGCCTAATGATATAGGCAGGTTTAGCGGACTAGTCTAAGTATAGATAATTCTCATATAGATGGATGTAAGCAGTAAAACTAATGGGATATGCATGTTTGAGCTGTAGAACGAATATATACGTACCCGGCCTACTATAGTCCTTTCTAAAGACAACATTACCGGTCAAAAAAGTCTTTTGAGCTACAATATTGCATGCTGGTTGAGCTGTGCACTTCCATATAGCTGCGATTGAATATTATTTTTAGAAATTGGTACATGTTCGTATTTGATTTTTTTCAATGTCAGAATTAATTTCTGGACTATCAGAATCTGTTCTTACCGTAAACAAACAAATTCCCGCATGTGATTGATTTTTCGCATACAAATGATAGTGTACATTTTCGTGTGTAGATTATTTTTTGTGTGCGGTCAATTCAAAAGCAATGAAATTCTTGTGAGTATAAATACAGTAAAACCATTGCAATCTAAATCGCGAAATAAGAATTAATGGTAAATGTTGTTAGGCTTGAAAATGCGAAAATAAGCCACCACAAAAATAGGTTTGTTTTATGGTATATAGTGTATTGTTAGAACAAGAAAAAAAACAACGATAGTTGTATGTAGTACATGTAAATCCATGTTTTATTTTATTATCACATATATATCGTTCATATTGAAATATCAAACAAGAACCAATATTTATTTTCAGGTAAAACTTTTAAGTATTCTAAGGAAAATGCGATAGAATTACATATATTTTCAAGCAAATGCAGAAATTTTGTAGATCACTTGTCTTGTATATTTCAATAGTACTTTTAAATAGTGTACCCGTATACATTGTATTAGCTTTTATACTGTATACAAATGTACGTATAACAAAATGTACTTGCTGTTATTTGAAGGGGATTAAATTTTTGCAGTCGATACTTTCTCTTTCTGCGGTCTTAATACCAATATATATATTACATTTGTATAGCAAGCCAGATTCTGTATTTAGATCTATGGTGTTGAGAATGAAAAATGGCACAAACAGACTTAATGTAATATAGTCAAAATCATATCAGTTATTGACACACCAACCATAGAGTTAAAAAAAAACAGAGACATAATGTTTCTTTATATAACAATGATGACACAAAACACAGTTCATACACTCAATATCGTTCATGTGTGTGCTGTATAAAAGCTGAATTAAGTAGTCACAAAACTGTAACGGCATGAAGGAAAATTTGTCTTAGAACCTAAATAAATATAGCTAATTTCTTCAATGACGTAAAAAATAGAATCAACCTGTTTCATTTTAAAATGGAAAACTAGTTGAGATGTTTGTTTGAATTGTGGAATGTAATCATATAAAATATACATTTTATGATTTCTGAGTTGCATGTTTATGCAAATGAAATAAAACGTACATTTCCTTCTAACAAAAACACACAAAAACGACTCGATCATCAAAACTGGACTTTTCAAAATAAAACACAAGAAAATGAAAGAAAACATGTTAAAAGGACAACATAACATTAAACTTAAAATGAAATATCACATGTGGAAGAGAAATGTACATCGCTATGTATTCCTTGGTCGATTCTTTGTTAAAATGGCAAGTACAGTAGTCACAATTTGGTAATGTTTTCAATGATATCACAAAAAAAAAATTACAGAAAAAACCACCACTTCAATATCAAAACACAAGAGAATATCAATTGGTTTCACAAAATCTTTAACATATTCTTTGGTTAAAGTACATGTATCTGATGTTTAATTGTATATTATTTATTCTTCCCTGTGTATTCCAATAGTGCGATCTTTTGAGGAATTATCACATCCAATACAAAAGTTTTTCGAGTTATATACTCAAAGTAATTTCTTCTTGAAATGTGAGCTAAGGGAGGTAATTAATGCACTTACACAGTACTTGAAAATATTTTGTCATGCTTTAATTATATTAATATTTAATTTAATACGTGTATATGAATTGTGTTTCAAAAAAAAGTCACAGGTTTATATTTATCCGATAAATAACGTGACAAAGAAAGATTTATACCTGCAAATTGTAAAATTAAGTACTTGCAAAAAAATTATGGTGTTGCTCTACAGTGAAGGTGTTCATTGGGTCGAATACTGTATCTCTGTTACAGCGGTTTGATGACATATTTTAGCCCTGTTTACTGCAGGGGTGTGTTTTTAAGTGAAGCTATGAAGACATCATTTAAGCTGCTCCTGATTTGTCAGTATGTCACCATGTGCCCAGCACTCCATAAATCGAAGAGAAAGTGTAATAAAAAAACATTCTGAGCATTTGCTGAAAGTTATAGCGATATGTTTCACTGCTGATTTCCTGTCAAAAACAAAATATGGCAAAAATAACTCATTTTTAATAGTGACCTTTCCAGTAATTTTGACCCCAAATTCATTTCTATGCCTGTAATTTTATTTCATGAAGCTGAATCCCGTTTTTTATATAAACACAGAATTTCCCAGCGACAATTCATATTTTGTACTTTGTTTACGTAATAAATATGGTTATGGGAAAATGTAGATAGGCATTGCGACGTGTCACTTTGACGTCTTCCCTGTTTATGAAGGACATAAAAACAAGTCCCATCTTGAGTGTTGAATGTACTAAACCCATATTTCGGCCTGCGGGCACTATTCTCATCCCTCGACAAATACATTATAGGCAATAGTGCGCTCTCCCCACCCTCACAAAACAGGCCATAAATAGATAAATATTTTTAATAACAAAAAGTTATATATTCAATCCTTATGTTTTGTCTTTTTCGTTTTGTCTGCCATTTTAAAAACATGAATACAAATCACGTGACAATGCGCTTGTGATCTACATCACATTGAACTCACGACAAGTGGAAAAGGGAGCTAACTACCATGTAGAACTTACCCTGACAAGTAACTAATTGATACTGTTTTTCCATTACTTTGACAAAAACCTGCAACCTGTACACCAACGCTTGTCCTTTAACATGTCCAAATACTTCTGTCCTTCACAACCTGTTAAACAAATATCCATGATATATAAACAACGTATTGTTATAGGAACTTAATTGACTCACAGGTGTACTGGTATCACATTAGACTACTACTCCCACATCATTCCTATGTCCTAGAAAAAGCTTCAGTTACTTATTAGTAACTGGCGTGACTAGAAAAAAAATATTCACCAGTACCAGTCCACCTGTAAAAATGGAATGTTAATACTGAATCCAATGGTTGAGGACCAATAAATAGGTTTAATATTGTATGCATATCATTGTGGCTTGCCACAAAGTCCCAGCTTATGGTTGCCAGGGGTAGAAGGCTAGTTGTAAGTCATTACTTAAACTACTCATTCACTTCTACCCAAATGCAGGTGGCTTTGTATGCTAATACATATTGATTCAGATTTCTAGTATCTACTGTGAAGTTATAGGTCCCTATCCAATACAGTATATACCGTAATTCGACCCAAATATGAAACTCCAAGGGGAATCTATAAGCACCCCTCCCCTTAAAGTCACTTGCAAAATGCAGACAGAAAATATGAAAACTGATTTATTTATTTTGCAAAATGATTAATGGAAAGGCTAGTCCAGGTTCTATTATTAAAAAGCATCTCTGATTTTTTCAAATATTTTAAGTGCCCTGGGCGCTTATTCAATATTGGGTTGAATATCGTATTTGTTTATTCACACAGCACATTTATAAGATTACCTTCTGTCCGAGACTGTTAACGAACCACTCATCTCCTAGGAAGTTACAGGCCATATCCACGTCACCATTGTACACCATCACACGTTTCTTAAAAAAGTTAAACAAAAAAAAAAGAAAATCCTCTTGAAACTTATTTGAAAAAAAAAATCTGTATTTGAATATTTAGAGTTATCTACCTTTGGGAGAAGGTATTGACTGTGACATCATGTTTGTAAAACACAATATCAATCTAAAGGCTTATCAAATATGTTTTGCTTTTTATTTTTATCTTGTCTTTATCACTTTAAAATGAAATCATTATATACTACAAGATAACACATGGTTAGGAAAGTTTATACCAGTGCTATTAATCAATAAAGTAACTATGATTTACCTTTTGTGACAAGACTTTGAGATACTGCTCCCTCATGGAACTATACAGAGTTTTATACCCTATACCAACAACAGAACTGAAAATAAACCACAATAGGGTAGAGATAAGTACAAAAAACATTAACGTTAAAAACTAAATTAATACAAACACAACATAAAGTATACATTTTGGTTATGTAGAAGTCCTGTAGATTAAAGCAAGATAAAAAGATAAGCCTTTTAATGATGTGGAACAGTGGCCACTACAATAGAAGGAGGAGGAACAGCAGCAGAGGTCAGAGGAGGAGAAGGAGGTGGAACAGTAGCAGTGGTCAGAGGAGGAGGAGGAGGAGGAACAGCAGCAATGGTCAGACTAAGGGAGGAGGAGGAGAGGAACAGCAGCAATGGTCAGACTAGGAGGAGGAGAAGAGGAGGAGAAGAACAGCAGCAAGGTCAGAGGGAGGAGGAACAGCAGCAATGGTCAGAGAGGAGGAACAGCAGCAGAGGTCAGAGAGGAGGAACGAGCATCATGTCAGAGTAGTAGGTAACAGCATCAGAGGTCAGGATGAGTGAGAAGGAGGTGGAACAGTAGCATTGGTCAGAGGAGGAGATGTGAGGAACAGCAGCAATGGTCCAAGGAGGATAATCAGCAAGCAAGCGGTCAGAGGAAGGAACAGCAGCAATGGTCAGAGAGGAGGAACAGCAGCAGTGGTCAGAGAGGAGAGGAACAGAGCAGTGGCCAGAGGAGGAGGAACAGCAGCAATTGGTCAAGGGGGAGGAACAGAGCAATGGTCAGAGAAGGAGGAACAGCAGCAGTGGTCAGAGAGGAGGAACAGCAGAAATGGTCTGAGGAGGAGGAACAGCTGCAGAAGTCAGAAGGAGAGTACAGCAGCACAGGTCCAGAGGAAGGAGAAGGAGGTGGAACAGCATGCAGATGATTCAGAATGTGAGGAGGAACAGCACAGAGGTCATAGCAGGAGGCAGCAGCAGCAGAGGGCAGAGAGTGAGGAACAGGGAGCAATGTTCAGGAGGAGAGGAGCAGAGATTCAGGGCAGAGGTCAGAGGAGGATAAGGGAGAAGTGGAACAGGGAGGAGTAATGGAAGGAGAAGGTTGTTCAGGAGGCGCAAGGAGGAAGAGGAGGCAAACAGTCAGGGCAGTGGAGTCAGGAGGAGAGGGTGGATGAGGGAGGTAGAATGGAGCAAGCAGAGGTTCAAGGCAGAGGTGCAGAGAGAGGGAGAGAGGGAGCAGGCAGACAGAGGAGAGCAGGAGAGATGGCAGAAGAGGGGGCAGGTAGGAGGGGAGGAGAGCAGCCAGGAAGAAGAGAAGGAGAGAAGGAAGAGGGAGAAGGTAGAGGAGATGAGCAAGAGGGGCAGTGAGAGAGCAGGGAGGAGGGAGAGAGAAGGGGTCGAGGGAGGGAGGCAGAACGGAGGGGGCGGAGGAAGAGGGAGAGGAAAGGAGGGGGAGAGAGAAGGGAGTGAGAAGGAAGAGAAGGGAAAGGAGGAGAGGAAGAGGCGAGGAGAGAGGGAGAAGAGTCAGGAGCGGAGGAAGAGGAGAGGGCAGTAGGAGAATCGTGAGGAGGAGAGAAGATTAGGACAGGGGAGAGGGTGGGAGGGGAGGTTAGGGAGGAAGAGCGTAGGAGAGGAGGAGAGAGGGGGAAGAGGAGGAGGGAGGGGACAAATGAGAAGGAGGAGGAAGAGAAGGAGTAGGAAGAGAGAGAGAGGAGAGCAGAGAGGACAGAGCCAGGAGGAGGGAGGAGGCAGAGAAGAGGAGAGAGGAGGAGAAGAGAGGAGAAAGAGAGGAGATGAGGAAGAGAGATGAAGGGGAGAGGCGAGGAGAGGGGAAAGAGGAGAGGAGAGAGGAGAGAGCGAGAAGGGTAGGAGAGAGATGAGAGGGGGGGGAGAGTAAGAGGAGAGAGTAGGAGGAAAAGGAAGGGAGAAAGGGAGAGGAGAGAGGGAGGATGCAGGGGGTGAGGGGAGAGAGGGAAAGATAGAGGGAGAGAGGAGGAGAGAGACAAAAGGCAAGAGGAGAGAGAGGAGGGGAGAGAGGAGGCAGAAAGAGAGGGAGGGGAGGGAGGAGAGAGGAGGGAGGAGGAGAGAGAGGGGAGGGAGAGAGAGGGGAGAAGAAAGAGCAGAGAGAGAGGAGAGAAGAGAGAGGAGGGGAGAGAGGAGGAGAGGAGAGAGAGGAGAGGGAGAGGAGGAGAGGAGAGAATGAGGAGCAGAGGGAGAGAGAGAGAGAGAAGAAGAGAGGAGGAAGTGAGAGGAGGAGAGAGAGAGGAGGGAGAGAAGGAGAAGGAGGAAGAGAGAGAGGAAAGGGGAGGAAAAGAGGGAGGAGAGAGGAGAGGAGAGAGGGGAGGGAGAGAGAGGAGATTAGAGAGGGGGGCAGAGGAGGGAGAGTAGGAGGAGGAGAGAAGGGAGGGGAGAAGGAGGAGAGAGGGAAGAGAGGAAGGAGAGGAGGAGAGAGGAGAGAGGAGGAAGGGAGGGAGAAGAGAGGAGAGAGGAGAAGGAGAAAGGGGAGGAGGAGAGAGAGAGAAGGAGAGGAGGGAGGAAGAGAGGGAGAGAGAGAGAGGAGGAGGGAGAAGAGGAGAGAAAGAGAAGGAGGGAGGAGAGGGAGGAGAGGAGAGAGGAGAGGAGAAGAGAGGAAGGGGAAGGAGAGGGAGGGAAGGAGAGAGGAGAAGAAGGAGAGAGGAGAGAGGAGAGAGGAGAGGAGAGAGAAGGAGAGAGAGGAGGAGAGAAGAGAGGAGAAGGAAGAAGAGAGAGAGAGAGAGGAGAGAGAGAGAGAGAGGAGAGAGGGAGGGAGAGAGAGAGAGGGAGAGAGAGAGAGAGGAAGAGGAAGAGAGAGAAGAAGAAGGAGAGAGGAAGAGGAAGGAGAGAGAGAGAGAGAAGAGGAGAAGGAAGAGAGGAGAAGGAGAGAGAGGAGGAAGGAGGTGAGGAGAAGAGAGGAGAGCAGAGAGGGAAGAGAGAGAGAGAGAGAGGAGGGAGAGGAGAAGAGAGGAGGAAGGAGAGAGAGAAGAAGAGAGGGAGAGGAGAGAGAGGAGAGAGAGAGAAGAGAGAGAGAGAAAGAAGAGGAGAGAGAGGAAGGGAAGAGAAGAAGAGAGGAAGAGAGGAGAGAGAGAGAGGAGAGAAGAAGAGAGGAGAGAGGAGAGGAGAGAGAGGAGAGAGAGAGAGAGAGGGAGGAAGAGAAGAGGAGAGGAGGAGAGAGGGGAGAGGAGAGAGATAGAAGGGAGAGGAGAGAGAGGAGGAGAGGAGGGGAGAGAGAGAGAAGAGAAGAAGAGAGGAGAGAAGGGCAGAGAGAGAAGGA